>NW_007379037.1:0-71287 GCF_000475195.1 Diaphorina citri
ACTTGCGGAGTTCAAAGCCACCTGCAGCCAACAGATTGGACAATTGTTCCCGTAGCTCACAGGCTTCAGAAATGGAGCGGGCGCCGGTTACTACATCATCAACGTAGATGTCGTTTTCCAAGACTTCAGCGGCTTTAGGAAACTTTGGCCCCTCATCAATGGTCAATCATTTTCTTTTCCTTCATTTTATCTCCTCGTTCGCATCTCTTGTCGTCTTCTCTCTTTTCAGTCTTCTTATTGGTGCTTCTGCTTATTGGTGCTTCTTCTTATTGGTGCTTCTGCTTATTGGTGCTTCTGATTATTTGTGCTTCTGCTTATTTGTGCTTCTGCTTATTTGTGCTTCTGCTTATTTGTGCTTCTGCTTATTTGTGCTTCTGCTTATTGGTGCTTCTGCTTATTGGTGCTTCTGCTTATTTGTGCTTCTGCTTATTTGTGCTTCTGCTTATTTGTGCTTCTGTTGAACAGACAACTGGGGATCTTGTCTCCATAAGATCTGCTGGTGCACAGAATCTCGAGGATCTACTTTGATGGCTCGATACATTTGTTTTATATCAGCGGTCAAAACAATAGGGTGTAGTCTGAAATTCAACATAATATCGTTCTGGAGTTTTGGGCCGACCAATAAGGCATCATTCAATGATGGGTGAGACGGGGTGGCATGCTCGGCTGGACTGAATACCACCCGGACCTTGGTGGTGGTGCTCGATTCTTTCATGACACCATGGTGTATCATGACATAAGATGTCTTCTTTCATACTCTTCTAGGTTCGCATCCCTCTTTCTGCTTATTTCTCTGCTTCTGTTTATTCTTCATTCGCTGTCTTCGCTTCTTCTGCTTCTTATAAATTTCTTTCATTTTCCTCTCCCTTCGATTTTGAAGACTATAGCAATAGCAATTACAGTACTATCAAACCTCCTGAAGAAGGTTTAACTTCCCTGTTAGAAATCAAATACTCGCTCCTCTAATGAACCGTTCATAAAATACCTGTAGGTACAGTAGGTACTTCCACGTCAAACATGTACCTAAGAAGGTACCTACTTAATAATAATGAGAAGTTATGCATAATAAGTTATAATAACCCAGGTATGCATCTGAATTCAGATCATACCGGTTTACCGGTACAGAATTACAGATACTATCTCACCGGCCCACCCTGAACATGGGAAGGCAATAAAAAGAATATTATTCGAACTCATATCAAATGAAATCATTGTTCAATCCCTCTCCTTCTTGTGACTCTCTTTGCAAATGTCACATTTTCTTTTCCTTCATTTTATCTCCTCGTTCGCATATTCCTCTTGAACCGCATATTGAACCGTTCATAAAATACCTGTAGGTACAGTAGGTACTTCCACGTCAAACATGTACCTAAGAAGGTACCTACTCAATAATAATGAGAAGTTATATGCATAATAAGTTATAATAACCCAGGTATGCATCTGAATTCAGATCATACCTACCGGTACGGAATTACAGATACTATCTCACCGGCCCACCCTGAACATGGGAAGGCAATAAAAAGAATATTATTCGAACTCATATCAAATGAAATCATTTCCAACAAATCAAAAATCAAGATCCCCCTCAGGTTTCAGAAGATCGCTGCTTTCGTTATAAATCCTGGGTGACCTCTTCAGTCATTTTGTCCATTCGAGGGAGTATGGTTTGAAGCGATTTAAATTTCAGAGTGGCGGGTTTTGATTTTCGCCCTTGGAGGATTTTATCCTCAACAGATAAAGTTCTTTCTCGGAATGGCTGACTTTTCTGTTGTTAGGTGTTTTTTTTTCACGTTGCCTTTTTGATCTTTGTTCCTCTTTCTCCTCTATCAAACCTCTCTCTTTCTCTTTCCTTTCTTTGTCTCTCTCTCTCTCTTTGTCTCTCTCTATCTCTCTGTTTTTATCTTACTTTTCTGTCTCTCCACTGCTGACCTAGACCTAGGGAAAGCTTTTCTCTTCTATCATTTCTCTCTCTTTCATGGTTGGTTACGTCCCACGCAATGTTGCCAAGCGTCCCTACGCTTTAAAAATTTGAATCTCATTATTTTTCCCATGTACATTAATTTTTTTAAGGGGTTTGACAGAGGGAACTGTAACTGCTATGGTCTTATCGTCCCGAAATCGAAGAGAGAAGACAGGATAGCAGAAAGCCAGCCGTTCCGAGAACGAACATTATCCCATCAGGATAAAATCTGCCCTGGGCGGGAATCGAACCCGCGGCCTAGCGCTTACAAGGCAGACGCACTACCAACTAAGCTAAGTAGGCTGGCACATTTATTTCGATCGAGAAGAATAATATGAATAATATGATCTCCACATACCAAAAATCCCTGCTCAAAGTTCCACTTTATGTAAACACTACCTACCTACCTACCTACCTACCTACCTACATATGTAGGTACCTACCTGCCTTTGTAGGTACCTATGTAGGTACCTATCTACCTACCTATATAATAATAATAGTGCTTATTTATACTGCTCGCACAGGACTGATAAGTCCCTTTACTCCAGCAGTAGGCTACTACTATTATTGTGGTCAAATTCTCAAATTATATTGAGGATAAAATTCCATACCTCGGCTGGGATTGAACCCACGCCCTCCTGTTTACCAGGCGAGCGCCTTGACCACTACACCACCAATGTACCCACACTTTGCAAGTGAATAACTGTGCCAATAAGCCCTTGAGTAGAATAACTGTGCCAATAAGCCCTTGAGTAGAATAACTGTGCCAATAAGCCCTTGAGTAGAATAACTGTGCCAATAAGCCCTTGAGTAGAATAACTGTGCCAATAAGCCCTTGAGTAGAATAACTGTGCCAATAAGCCCTTGAGTAGAATAACTGTGCCAATAAGCCCTTGAGTAGAATAACTGTGCCAATAAGCCCTTGAGTAGAATAACTGTGCCAATAAGCCCTTGAGTAGAATAACTGTGCCAATAAGCCCTTGAGTAGAATAACTGTGCCAATAAGCCCTTGAGTAGAATAACTGTGCCAATAAGCCCTTGAGTAGAATAACTGTGCCAATAAGCCCTTGAGTAGAATAACTGTGCCAATAAGCCCTTGAGTAGAATAACTGTGCCAATAAGCCCTTGAGTAGAATAACTGTGCCAATAAGCCCTTGTTGGATTTTAGGATTATTGAGATATTGGGAAAATCCTACAATGCTGCAGTGAGCACCAAAGTTGTGACATTATAACACAAAGAAACTGCATTTTTTTTTTATTGAAAGATACAAGGAAGGAGATCCGAACTATTTCATGGAAAAATGGGGCCCTCTCATAAAGTTTTTATAGGGGGAAAAAAAGGAAGATTCCTTCAAAATTTTCAGACGTTCATTTTTTTCCACCTTCATTAGTCCCGGAAAAAGACCAGAAATACATCTATAGGTATAAGCTCGTTTTTCGCTGTGTGATTTTATATTCATTTTCCTTGGTGGATGTGTCACAAACTCACAAGCGTTTAGCAATGTTCTCTTGGCAAACCTCATCAGCTGCTGTTATCTCATAAAGCATTACACATATCGCTAAAGGTCGCAAATAAATCACTCCAACGTCACTGTTATAGGGGGTTCATCTTCATAAAATTGTCGCGTGACTATTCCTGAATGCCTGATGGAGAAAATTTTACTCATCTTGACGTAAATTATGACTTTTTTTTTAATTTTCAACCCCTTTTTTTCGACTCTCTCTCTCTCTCTCTCTCTCTCTCGTCTATCTCTTTCTTTTCTCTCTCTCTCTCTCTCTGATTAGAGTTGAATTCCATGTTCTCATTATGCTACACTTTACTCGTTTTTTCCATACTTAGAAGTATCGATCTGGAAGTATTATATTGTGGCAAAGGTTGCCCCAAGCAAGAATCAAACCCGCGACCTAGAGCTTACAAGGCAGACACGTTACCTTCAAGTTAAACGGGTAGTACCTCTCCCTTTTATCAGTGAGAACCCTCAACTCTGACAAGAGCTTATCCAAATTATGGGGAGGCATGGTGTTTATGGCACAAACAACAAAACTTAGCAAAAAAATAAACAAATTTGCATAAACAAAAACAATAGTGGTGTTTAGGCTCCAGACACAATAAACAAAATTGGCAGCAATAAACAAAATTGGACAGAAAATAAATACAAAAAAAATGGACAAAATCAGCAGAAAATTGCACCAAATAACAGTAGGGAAACTTTAGGGTTCAAGACACAAAGTGTGGCAAAACAAACAAATTGGACAAAACAGCAGTAAACTGGACAAAATATAACAATAGGGAAATCTTAGAAGTGATACTCACAAAATGTGGCAAAATAAACAAATTGAACAAAAAATCAGTAAATTGCACAAAACATCTCAATAGGCAAGGTAAACAAAGTATTCAGGTAGGTACATAAACATGAAACAAGATTCATCATCATCATCGGTATTTTCATTCACACCTCAATTCTATTGACCATTGCATGAAAATAAATAAGTGATAAACCCATCAGAGTTCTAAATCTCCACACCATGACAACAAACAAGAAATGTGAACAAAAAAGGTAAAGGAAAAAAAATCACAAATAATTCTGAGAAAATAGGTAGGTACTTATACTTAGGCACCGATGAACACAAACAAAAATTCAAGAAAAATCACAAAACCTAAGTCACTGGTTTTCACCTGCAGTGACAAGAAGCCACCAAGCCTAATGCAATTTCATGAAGGTGAACAAAGGAACTTGAAATGTGAACTTTGGTTTCAAATGAAAAACAAATGGAAATATGGTACGGGTACTTACATTGGACCTAAGTCACTGGTTTTCACTTGCAGTGACAAGAAATCACCAAGCCTAATGCAACTTCATGAAGGTGAACAAAGAAACTTGAAATGTGAACTTTGGTTTCAAATGAAAAACAAATGGAAATATGGTACGGGTACTTACATTGGTTTCAACTTTCAACACAGCTTTCATTAACACAAAAAGCACAAAAATCAGAAAACACTACAGTTTCATTAACACAAAAAAGCACAAAAATCGGGGAACACTACAGAATTTTCACACAAAGAAAACAGATAGAGCCTGCCAGGTAGGTAGAACAACTCAACAAACCAACATCTTGGTAACAAAAGAAAACAGATAGAGCCTGCCAGGTAGGTAGAACAACTCAACAAACCAACATCTTGGTAACAATAGGTAGGTAGGTAGCACAAAAATCAGGGAACACTACAGAATTTTCACACAAAGAAAACAGATAGAGCCTGCCAGGTAGGTAGAACAACTCAACAAACCAACATCTTGGTAACAATCAGGGAACACTACAGAATTTTCACACAAAGAAAACAAATAGAGCCTGCCAGGTAGGTAGAACAACTCAACAAACCAACATCTTGGTAACAATAGGTAGGTAGGTAGGTGACTATGAAATTCAAACTTCAAGAACAAAGTAGGTAAGGTAGGTAGAAAGAATGAATTCCAATCCACAAATTTGTTGGGTAAAAACAAATTAGGTAGGTGATTTAGTTTAAACTTACAAAACGAAAAACACTGGCAAGTACTCAAACAAAAGGTTCAAAATTTGATGGTAGGTTTGTTCCCCTCAACAAGTGTGTAGAGCAAAAGTCAAAGAAGGTAGGTAGGTAGGTAGGTAGGTGACTATGAAATTCAAACTTCAAGAACAAAGTAGGTAAGGTAGGTAGAAAGAATGAATTCCAATCCACAAATTAGGTGGGTAAAAACAAATTAGGTAGGTGATTCAGTTTAAACTTACAAAACGAAAAACACTGGCAAGTACTCAAACAAAAGGTCAAAATTTGATGGTAGGTTTGTTCCCCTCAACAAGTGTGTAGAGCAAAAGTCAAAGGAAAACTTCAAGGAAAAAGGCTGAAGGCCTAGATATCCGGATTCCCGAAAGGACCAAATGGAGAAGCCCGGGGTGTCGTACCTTTAAACTTTTACTTTTTGGTAGGTAGAGGAGAACACTTCAGATAATTCAGTTAGAAAATTCCGACCGGTAGGTATGATTTTGGTTGAGCGTTGATGTTGGTTGATAAGACGAAGAACGAACAATGGCGAAGCGAAGCACTCAGAGACCGGTTTTAGCGTCATCCATGTTAAGCTACGCCGTCAAGGAAGCGCGACCATATTATGTACAACCCCGCGAAGCCCCGGGAGCGCGCAGCGCGACCGTATACGCAACCTCCCGAACACGCAGTGCGAGTAATAATAGTACATTGGTACTAATTTTCTTTAACCACGATCGAGTAAACTACGGGCTAAAAAATTCCCGGAGGGACGGGCCCAGCTTGTTTATTTTCAAATACTTATTCCGCAAATGTAATAGAAAGTCGTGTGATGTTCACACCAGATTTTTATTATTTTTATTTTGGAAATATAGCTTACTATTATGTTTATTGTATTCTTTTACATTGCAGCTATCTCCCAGTGTTACACAAAGCTTGCACCATCTTATCCAATGTTTGCAACAAGGCGACTACAACGGCGCCCTAGCAGTGCACACACAAATGGTTTCAGGTCCTGACTTCTCCAATATCGCCAGTTTCATGCCCGCTCTTAAGATTCTTATACAAATAGCATTACAGAATGGTGTCTACTTGTGAGATTTCATTTTACCGTAAAAATAGTCAACGGACCAGTATTTGGGTACCTATCGATTAGATAGGTCAAGGCCTTTCATTACGTCGACGTTTTTTTTATATACAGGGTGGTTCGTGATTTGCGAACCACGCTTATATCTCAGAAACGGCTGGGAATTAAGGAATGAAATAAACTCTCCTCCTCCTCCTCCTCCTCCTCCTCCTCCTACTTCTTCTTCTTCTTCTTTTTCTTTTCCTTACCTTTTCGTCTTTTCCAACATTGGCGTTTTTCGTCACAACCGTCAGATCAGCAGCAGGCTGACATATGTATTTTGGTTCTGGCACAAATAAGTTACAACCTTACAACTGATCACGATTCCTACCTCAACCCTCACTATTTTGTGAGGGAAAGTGTCTCCTCTTTGCATGAAATTACTTTTCTGAGGCTCTGGAGGTAAGAGGGATCCCTTTGAAGACTTTTCCTTCACAGATGTTCACCTCAACATTTTCAAAACCAAAGCATGAATATTTTATTCGGTCATCACACCCTATTATCATCCTAACCAGGGGTTATTATTATCAAAACTAGAGGTTACCTCAACATTATCATGGGTAAGCCTCTCACAAGTCAAACCAATTCAAATTTCAAATCATCACAGGTAAAATTAAAATAATAATAATAATAATAATAATAATAATAATGACTATGAAATTCAAACTTCAAGAACAAAGTAGGTAAGGTAGGTAGAAAGAATGAATTCCAATCCACAAATTAGGTCCGCGACCTAGAGCTTACAAGGCAGACACGTTACCTTCAAGTTAAACGCTTTACTAGGCTGCCTTTTTTGAGTTCAATATGAAAGTAGGTATCTTTTTCGTGCTAATATTAGTGGATGTGTCAAACTTACACATGGCACAATACATAAAGAAGAGACTTTTCAGTTCTCAATAATAGCTATTATTCTATTAATAAGTAACATTCTACAACAGGTGAACTAGAAAATACACACAAGTTGCAATTTGTTACACAAACCACACTCCACCACTAGTTATTCAAATCAAAATCACACACAGGACAAGTAAACCTCCAATGCCATTCATGGAATGCCAAATCCATCGGCCATAAATCTTTTCCGCACAAACCATATACTTTTACATGTAAACCATTTACTTCATATACTTACCATATACTTTATATGCTAACCATATAGCCACATATAAACCATATTGCCAACATTCCGAGACAGACGGAACCCAAAACACGTTTTTGATTTTGAACCAGAATCCAAACAGAACTTTAAACCCAGTTAAACCGAATGACCAAACATGTGAAATACCAATCCGTAAGTACAATGATATCTTAATCCACAAGGAATAGAGACACAAAGGGAAGGTGTGAAAGAAAAATAAATAAATAAGTAAATAAATAAATATATAATAAATAAGTAAATAGGGAAATAAATGAATAAAATTAATTGTGGAATGAGTGTAAAATATTTACAAATTAGGTAGGTGATTTAGTTTAAACTTACAAAACGAAAAAAACACTGGCAAGTACTCAAACAAAAGGTTCAAAATTTGATGGTAGGTTTGTTCCCCTCAACAAGTGTGTAGAGCAAAAGTCAAACCCCAAAAAATACCACTTCGTGGCATAAAAAAGACCCCGCCAAGTCGTTCCTCCCAAAATAAATCAAGTGCCCACAAAAAAAACAAAACTCCATCCCACCCCAAAAAAGATTAGAAATTCAACTTTGTACCCCGCCTTTTATTCACTTCATAGTACCTACCTTTCTTCCCCCTCATTACACTCCTCTTTCCTCTAATATTACTTCTGCTTCACTGCATTGGCGGCGTGCCACCTACCTTTCTTTCCAGCATTGCACCTTTCTTTTTCTTCGTCTTCTTTTTTTATCTTTTTCTCCTCCTCCTTCTTCTTCTTCTTTTTCTTTTCCTTACCTTTTCGTCTTTTCCAACATTGGCGTTTTTCGTCATAACCGTCAGATCAGCAGCAGGCTGACATGTGTATTTTGGTTCTGGCCCAAATATGTTACAACCTTACAACTGATCACGATTCCTACCTCAACCCTCACTATTTGGTTGTTGTTGTTGTTGTTGTTGTTGTAGCAGTGACGACAATTCAGCAGTCATCTCCAAATTCTGGACTCGTTGGTAGATTTAGGAACTGATGGACGACACAACGCTTTCCTAAAAAAAATTTCAAGAGGTTTTGATAGAGGGAACTGTAATGGCTAAGGTCTTATCGTCCCGAAATCGAAGAAAGAAGTAAAACAGAATAGGATAAAGCCAGCCGTTCCGCGAACGAACCTTATCTGTTTGGGATAAAATTCACCCCCGGCGGGAATTGAACCCGCGACCTAGCGCTTACAAAGCAGACGTGCTGCCTTAATTAAAAGCTAACTTGCTTGTGTCAATTGGGATATTGATGGTGGATGTGTCATATTTACCATTCTGTTTCCTTTAGTATTGTCTCCAAGTCTATTGTCATCCAAGATACATAACTTACCCAAAATTTAGGTCTATCGGACCAGTGGAAGTGGCCCAAATTTTAGTTACAAGATTTGACCCAAACAAGCAAACAAATTACAAACAGAGATCTCAAGTTAAGTAAAACCATGTAAAAATCATTGGTGGATGTCTCCATTTTACTAACACAAACAAAGTCAACTGATATTGGTGGAGATGTCGGATTTACCTTTCTGCTTCCTGTAGTTTGTAGAGTTACAAGTAGGTACGTTTAAAATCAAATTGAGATTTCATTAGTGGATGTGCCAAATTCACCATTTCGGATACACGTTCTACAATTCCTCGAGAACCTCGAGTTTCTTTATTTCTAAAATTTCTGATATGTTCCTCATCAGATGGGTGTTGGGTGTCAAGACTGTCAAGAGACACAGTACTTGTTCTGGGCCATTACGATAACACCAGAAAAGGTGTTTTTTCCTTTCGAGAAACTGGAAAATAAACCTAAAGCCAATATGTATTTTCAATCGAAATCGAACCCAGCTTTTCTTCAAACTTCCTAGCAGGGTACTTTCCAGGTAGGTATAGGCCGCCCGTATAGGTCGATTTCCATTATTTTCCGCCCGTATAGCTATGTGAACCTCTTTAGGAAATATAACAAGTATTACTTTTAAACTGAACCAAAGAGGAAGCAGACACCCAAAATCTCGAGATTAAAGTTAAGGTCAATATGAAAATAAAGTTAATAGAGAAATCTTGCTGTGTTCTTCCCACAAAATCGAAGAGAGAAGTAAGTAAGTAAGACAGTATAGGATAAAGCCAGCCGTTCCGCGAACGAAACTTATCTGTTTGAGATAAAATTCGCCCCCGGCGGGAATCGAACCCGCGACTTAGCGCTTACAAAGCAGACGTGCTGCCTTAAAAGCTAACTTGCTTGTGTCAATTGGTATATTGATGGTGGATGTGTCATATTTACCATTCTGTTTCCTTTAGTATGTAGTTACAACCTACAAGACAAGCGTACCTATTTAAAATCAAATGGAAAAATCATTGGTGGATGTCTCCATTTTACTAACACAAACAAAGTCAACTGATATTGGTGGAGATGTCCGATTTACCTTTCTGCTTCGTGTAGTTTGTAGAGTTACAAGTACGTTTAAAATCAAATTGAGATTTCATTAGTGGATGTGCCAAATTCACCATTTCGGATACACGTTCTAGGTAGAAAGAAGAGTTCTTTATTTCTAAAATTTCTGGTATGTTCCTCATCAGATGGGTGTCAAGACTGTCAAGAGACACAGTACTTGTTCTGGGTCATTAAGATAACACCAGAAAAGGTGTTTTTTCCTTTCGAGAAACTGGAAAATAAACCTAAAGCCAATATCTATTTTCAATTGAAATCGAACCCAGCTTTTCTTCAAACTTCCTAGCAGGGTACTTTCCAGGTAGGCCGCCCGTATTGGTCGATTTCCATTATTTTCCGCCCGTATAGCTATGTGAACCTCTTTAGGAAATATAACAAGCATTACTATTAAACTGACCCAAAGAGGAAGCAGACGCCCAAAATCTCGAGATTAAAGTTAAGGTCAATATGAAAATAAAGTTAATAGAGAAATCTTGCTGTGTTCTACAGTCCAGTCTCCAATGGGAAGTCTGGGTGTAATTTATGAAGTCTTATAGTGTGACTTTAAAGTTTAGATTGGACATAAATTTAAAATAATTGTATTCTTACTCCCATTTTTTTATTATCATTATTATTAGTATTATTTTTAACAGATTATTTCTGAAAATGACATCAGTCAACATTCTAGTTTCCATGTTAACGTGTTTGAATAGCAATAGTGTGACTTTAAAGTTTAGATTGGACATAAATTTAAAATAATTGTATTCTTATTCTCATTTTTTTTATTATCATCATTATTAGTATTATTTTTAACAGATTATTTCTGAAAATGACATCAGTCAACATTCTAGTTTCCATGTTAACGTGTTTGAATAGCAATAAGATGAGGTTATTTGGAGAAAATGATTCTTTTATTTCTTCAATCTTCCCATTTGCGTTCCTATTATCACCGACTTTATTATGTTTATTAGTTATCAAATTGGTATTAATAAGTATCATATTAGTAGGTAGCTATTGATAAGATAACTTCGACTTGGGCTTTCTATTTTTAACAATAAAATTTTAATAATTACCTACGTAAGAATATTAATCTTCCCATTTGCGTTCCTATTATTACCGACTTTATTATGTTTATTAGTTATCAAATTGGTACTAATAAGTATCAGATTAGTAGGTAGCTATTGATAAGATAACTTCGACTTGGGCTTTCTATTTTTAACAATAAAATTTTAATAATTACCTACGTAAGAATATTGTCTAGTAACATCATTTGTCTATAGAAATTTCTCCCGCCATGTCAAAATATAAGAGGTGTTTTTATTCCTGATGAAAAAGAAAGAACAAAATCTAGCTATAAAATAAATAAATATGATACCTATCTAATAAATAAAACAAAGTAGGCACTCAGATAGACACTGTGGTGTCACAGGGAGTTGGGGAAGTAAAAAAAGATAATTAGTCCGCCATTAAGGTGGATTTCCACCAACGCGACCTCTGTCGTGCGACAAAATCGCGCGACAATGTCGCGCGACGTCACCTGTTTCCACTTGCTTCTAATAGGTAAATAAAACAAAGTAGGCACTCTCAGATAGACACTGTGGTGTTACACGGAGTCTGGGGAAGTAAAAAAAGATAATTAGTCCGCCATTAGTGTTTACAGAAATATGACTCTTTGGTGAACATCAATACTGATCACAGAGACAGCTGATGGCAGTCGGTACGGGTAACTAGGTACATAATAACTCGTAGATTTGGAAAAATAAAATTAAAACATACCACATTGGAAGACTACGGTCAGCAATTGCCAAATCAACTGATAACATTTGACGACACAATAATATAAAGAATACTCACAATATGACAAGTTCTATTCTTGAGCTCTATAAGATAAGAAAATGCAAAAAGAACTACCTATCTCTCTGCCTGAAAAAATCCTGAACAATCCAGCCTTTTCTGATTATCTTTTGATGCACCCAGACAGAATATCAAATGCAATCAAGTTTAAGAAAAACATGGACCTAAATATTAACCTAAACCAACCACATAAGACCAAGAATAATAAAATATCTTAATAAAAACTATGGCTAAAAATATTTTGAGCTACATTACTTCAGACTATCACAAAATTAGAAATAAAGAAATACCTACATAGGTAGGTACGAGTAACTTGTAGTCAAAGAAGAACTAAATGAAAAACCTAAAAATATACCACATAGGAAGACTACGGTCACCAATTGCCAAATCAACTGATAACATTTGATGATACAATATTATAAAGAATACTCACAATATGACAAGTTCTATTCTTGATCTTTGAGCTCTATAAGATAAGAAAATGCAAAAAGAACTATCTCTCTGCCTGAAAAAATCCTGAACAATCCAGCCTTTTCTGATTATCTTTTGATGCACCCAGACAGAATATCAAATGCAATCAAATCAGCCTCTCTAATGAAATGAAACTTGTAAAGCTCCAGCTAGAGACAATGTTGAAATAAATTATCGTCAATAAATTGGAGAGAAAAGTTTGTTGATGAAGACAAAAAGTTGCCAGACAAAAGAAGAGCTGGAAAAGAGGAAGAAGGCCTATGATTTGGAAGAAGGCTTTCTCTGAATGTAAATTCTGTTGTGAATTATAAATAGGATAAATGAGCGGTTGCCTTTGGTAGGTAGAAACTAGAAATACATTGCATGACCTTTTGGAGTATCTAATGATTAGATAAATTGAGTTTGAAAAAATAAAAACATTGAGATTAAATTGAGGTCTATCAACCGCTAAACCCAAGTAGATAGGAAGGATTTAAGGTCTATGTTTTTTTTTTTCTGGTAATTTCCTCATCAGATGAGTGTCAAGACTGTCAAGAGACACAATATTTGTTCTGGGTCATTACGACAACACCAGAAAAGGTGTTTTTTCCTTTCGAGAAACTGGAAAATAAACCTAAAGCCAATATCTATTTTCAATCGAAATCGAACCCAGCTTTTCTTCAAACTTCCTAGCAGGGTATTTTCCAGGTAGGTATAGGCCGCCCGTATTGGTCGATTTCCATTATTTTCCGCCCGTATAGCTATGTGAACCTCTTTAGGAAATATAACAAGCATTACTATTAAACTGACCCAAAGAGGAAGCAGACACCCAAAATCTCGAGATTAAAGTTAAGGTCAATATGAAAATAAAGTTAATAGAGAAATCTTGCTGTGTTCTACAGTCCAGTCTCCAATGGGAAGTCTGGGTGTAATTTATGAAGTCTTAGTGTGACTTTAAAGTTTAGATTGGACATAAATTTAAAATAATTGTATTCTTATTCTCATTTTTTTTTTTATTATCATCATTATTAGTATTATTTTTAACAGATTATTTCTGAAAATGACATCAGTCAACATTCTCGTTTCCATGTTAACGTGTGTGAATAGCAATAAGATGAGGTTATTTGGAGAAAATGATTCTTTTATTTCCTTAATCTTCCCATTTTCGTTCCTATTATCACCGACTTTATTATGTTTATTAGTTATCAAATCGGTACTAATAAGTATCATATTAGTTGGTAGCTATACATCAGATAACTTCGACTTGGGCTTTCTATTTTTAACAATAAAATTTTAATAATTACCTACGTAAGAATATTGTCTAGTAACATCATTTGTCTATAGAAATTTCTCCCGCCATGTCAAAATATGAGAGGTGTTTTTAATCCTGATGAAAAAGAAAGAACAAAATCTAGCTATAAAATAAATATGATACCTATCTAATAAATAAAACAAAGTATCCACTATCAAATAGACACTGTGGTGTTACACGGAGTCTGGGAAAGTAAAAAAAGATAATTAGTCCGCCATTAGTGTTTACAGAAATATGACTCTTTGGTGAACATCAATACTGATCAACTGATCACAGAGACAGCTGACAGCTGATGGCAGTCGGTACGGGTAACTAGGTACATAATAACTCGTAGATTTGGAAAAATAAAATTTACGAAGAAAAATAATGTACGCAATATAAATTACAGGCTGATCCAGTATGAACTTAAATTACAGGCTAGACAAATTTAAAGAATCATGGAAATAAGAGTACTTTCCGTTCTGTTTGAGATGGTTTTGGTTTTGTTTTGTGTTTTAGTAGTTTGAAGATATCTGTTCTCAGAGATTCAGGATGTATGTTTGTCCGACGGAAAGTCTTTGGTTGATTTGAAGTTGGTATTTTTTAATTACTGTCAGAATGAGAATGAGAGACAGTTAGATTCAGTGACAAAATTTGAAGCACTGTTTTGTCCCTTTTCTTCCATTTGAAGCAAAGAAATTCTATTAAACTAAATCTTTCTCTTATTAATTTTTTGTCGTCCTTGAGATTCGAACCTAATGATTTAACAGTTGTAACACTCCGAGGACTGTTTCTTTCGCCTTTTTGCAGGTGAAAGCTCCCTTTGAACCCCAAAAAAAAGATGGATGAATCGCTGATTGTAAAAAAGGGGATTAGTCAAAAAATTTAATTTTTCAGGAGAGACAAAAAACTATTCTGTATGGAAACTAGACGAAAACAAATCAAATAAATATACATTCTTAAGGACTTCTTTGCGGTCATTTTCCATTGAAAATTTTAAAATTCGGATTAGGAATAAGGCCCCAGGCCATTATAAAAAGTGGACTAATCCCCTTTTTACACTCAATTACATTTTAACCGATTTTTTTTTCTTTTTACCGCACCCATTTGGCCTACAAGTGTGAATGATTATAATTTTAACTAGCTAGAGTCCTAGTAAACAATGAACCATCATTATTACTACCTTAGGATATCAGGAGGGATATTTAGTACGATTTTTATCAGTTTTCTAAAACAGAGAAAAATAGGCAATCACTGCAATTTCAAGAAAAATAGGTAGGTATCCATGTTTTTTCTTTATTATTCAAATAATTTTTAGTCAAATTGGTTGCAATATTTTCCCTGGTCATTTTTGAGCCAAAATTAACAAGTTAGGCTTATCGGACCACTTCCATTTTTACATTAAATGAACCGTCTATACCGATCAGGAATCTAAAACCGTAAAAAAGTGAATTTCGAAAATATGTGACTAATCCCCTTTTTACACTCAGCGATTCAGATACTCTTGATAGCAGTCCCTATATTGTCACAGGTCACAGGTCGCCCTCAAAAATCAAACCCTGGATACGATTTCCTTGGGTTTTTCGGAGACAAGATTTATGTGTTCCTAGCATATTTCCTAATTCAGCTTCTAATTCTAAACTTGTATGTGCTTCATTATTTAGGAAAAAATAATTGTGTCATTTATTTTTATTTTCGAAAAGATACTCAATACTTGTCAAATCTAAAACATGCAGAATTATTTAAATTATAGATAACTATTTATTTATTTATTTTATTTTGCAGAAAAAAAAAAATAATAATGAGAAAATGAATTGATCATTTTGATTAATTTTTAAAATTAACAATACAATTGTATACGTATATTAACCTAACGCAATAAATAATTTTGTATACCAATAAATTTAATTACATTTTTATTTTAAGTCCTACCCACGTTATACTTAATTATAATAATTAACATAAAAATTTTAAAAGTGATAATTTAATATTAAAAATAATTTGAAGAAATTTTTTTTCTGAGTTTACGAAAAATAATAATAAAAAAAAATTACTGATAAAAAAAAGTTTGAATACATTTTATTTATAAAATAATTAATTAAAAGGAATAAATATTTCCAGAATAACAAGTTAATTTTTTGGAAAATAAGGAGAAATTTTCAAATTTCGCGCCACTAAACTTTATCAGAAGGAAAAGGAACCACCACGTTAGTTTTTCCAAGTTTCCCTCCATATTTGAAATTGTGTTGTTTTTAAAAATGGCTTCTCCAAAGGCCACGTTTCTTTTGAAACCGGAAAGATTTTTCACCATGATTGCAAAATTTCTCAACTAAGAAAAACCTTGCAATTTTTTTCTCTAAGTGAGTGTATTTTAAATAAATTTCTTTGGATTTTCTCGACTGACCAGGATAGTAAAAAGCAGCCACCATTTCTTCCCTAAGCTCAGCTGTGGTTTTGGAGGCATCCTCAAAAATGTCCAGGAGGAAGCAGAACTGTCCCAAACGAATGAAATGTAAGTAAACACGAAACTGCGTTCAATTTAGATCCTGTAGAATAACGTAGAATGCAAAGAAAAATTCCCTTAAAAGATCTTCAAAAACTATTCAACTGACGCATCCACTAATTCGTCCTAATACAACAATACCTAGATGTGACAGTATTCTGTCTTGATTTCTAAGTAGGTATACAAGAAAGTTGGACTAAAAGAACCAAGTCCAAAATACATTTTCTTTCAAAATGAAGTGTAGATAGAAATGTAGGAAAAAGAAGTAGGTAATCAAAGAAAGCTGATAAATAAGATTACAAAAACAGAGTGTATTTTTTTTTTTTAATAAATTTCTTTGGATTTTCTCGACTGACCAGGATAGTAAAAAGCAGCCACCATTTCTTCCCTAAGCTCAGCTGTGGTTTTGGAGGCATCCTCAAAAATGTCCAGGAGGAAGCAGAACTGTCCCAAACGAATGAAATGTAAGTAAACGCGAAACTGCGTTCTATTTAGATCCTGTAGAATAACGTAGAATGCAAAGAAAAATCGCCTTAAAAGATCTTCAAAAACTATTCAACTGACGCATCCACTAATTCGTCCTAAAAGAACAATACCTAGATGTGACAGTATTCGGCCTTTTAAGATTTCTAAGTAGGTATACAAGAAAGTTGGACTAAAAGAACCAAGTGCAAAAGACATTTTCTTTCAAAATGAAGTGTAGGTAGAAATGTAGGAAAAAGAAGTAGGTAATCAAAGAAAGCTGATAAATAAGATTACAAAAACTCTAAGTGAGTGTATTTTTTTAAAAAACTAAATTTCTTTGGATTTTCTCGACTGACCAGGATAGTAAAAAGCAGCCACCATTTCTTCCCTAAGCTCAGCTGTGGTTTTGGAGGCATCCTCAAAAATGTCCAGGAGGAAGCAGAACTGTCCCAAACGAATGAAATGTAAGTAAACACGAAACTGCGTTCAATTTAGATCCTGTAGAATAACGTAGAATGCAAAGGAAAATCGCCTAAGATCTTCAAAAACTATTCAACTGACGCATCCACTAATTCGTCCTAAAACAACAATACCTAGATGTGACAGTATTCGGCCTTTTAAGATTTCTAAGTAGCTATATCTACAAGAAAGTTGGACTAAAAGAACCAAGTGCAAAAGGCATTTTCTTTCAAAATGAAGTGTAGATAGAAATGTAGGAAAAAGAAGTAGGTAATCAAAGAAAGCTGATAAATAAGATTACAAAAACAGTATAAAAGAAAGTTGGACTAAAAGAACCAAGTGCAAAAGACATTTTCTTTCAAAATGAAGTAGTGTAGATAGAAATGTAGGAAAAAGAAGTAGGTAATCAAAGATAGCTGATAAATAAGATTACAAAAACATAGGGTTTTCTTATCACAGCTCTCATTGATATTTAAGAAAAACATGGACCTAAATATTAACCTAAACCAACCACATAAGACCAAGAATAATAAAATATCTTTATAAAAACTATGGCTAAAAATATTTTGAGCTACATTACTTCAGACTATCACAAAATTAGAAATAAAGAAATACCTAGGTACGAGTAAGTTGTAGTCAAAGAAGAACTAAATGAAAAACCTAAAAATATACCACATTGGAAGACTACGGTCAGCAATTGCCAAATCAACTGATAACATTTGATGACACAATATTATAAAGAATACTCACAATATGACACGTTCTATTCTTTAGCTCTATAAGATAAGAAAATGCAAAAAGAACTATCTCTCTTCCTGAAAAATCCTGAACAACCCAGCCTTTTCTGATTATCTTTTGATGCACCCAGACAGAATATCAAATGCAATCAAATCAGCCTCTCTAATGAAATGAAACTTGTAAAGCTCCAGCTAGAGACAATGTTGAAATAAATTATCGTCAATAAATTGGAGAGAAAAGTTTGTTGATGAAGACAAAAAGTTGCCAGACAAAAGAAGAGCTGGGAAAGAGGAAGAAGGCCTTTGATTTGGAAGAAGGCTTTCTCTGGATGTAAATTCTGTTGTGAATTATAAATAGGATAAATGAGTGGTTGCCTTTGGTAGGTAGAAACTAGAAATACATTGCATGACAGCATGACCTTTTGGAATATCTAATTGAGTTTGAAAAGATAAAAAGAACATTGAGATTAAATTGAGGTCTATCAACCGCTAAACCCAAGTAGATAGGATTTAAGGTCTATGTTTTTTTAACCGTTAATCCTAAGCTGGTATTGTACTGAAAAAGATTTTGGTTTTTGGAAATTGGCATCTCCACTAGGTATTTCAACACAAATTGGGAGTTTTGCCATCTCCACCGTAACATACGAGATATCAAGACATGGGTATTGGGGGTTGTGACATCTCCACTATTCAAACACAACTTTGTAGTTTTGCCATTTCCACCATGACATAATATCAAGACATAGGTATTGGGGGTTCTGGCATCTCCACTATTCAAACACTACATTGTAGTTTTGCCATCTCCACCATTACATAATATCAAGACATAAGTAGGTATTGGGAGTTTTGGCATCTCCACTATTCAAACACAAGTTTGTAGTTTTGTCATCTCCACCATAATATAATATCAAGATATACCTACCTATAAGTACATAGATATTGGGGATTTCGGCATCTCCACTATTGCAATAAAAATTGGTAGTTTTGCCATCTCCACCATAACATGATCTTAAGACATAGGTAATGGGGTATTTTGACATCTCCACTAATTCAATTGAACCTTATTTTAACTAGATTACCTATGTACGTGGAAGCTTAGGTAGTGATCTCTATATGTACCTATATTTTCATTTAGTGTATTTAGGGCGAGTATCCCTAATGATTTATCTAGGTAATAGGTAGGTAATATCTATTACTTTTGACACTCACTATCAGGTAGTAGTGTGTGTGCTCATCAAGCATCAGGTAGACCTGACAGGCGGACCTGATCAAGTGTGCCCATTTGTAAGAAATGTCCACCCTGAATATATGCACTGTAGTACCGGGGTGAACTTTTCAGACGAATTTCTGTATCCAAATAAATAAATAAAGGTGTGCCTGTCAGGTCTACCTGATAGTGAGTGGTTGACCTTACCCCCACATTTCACCCGCGCTCCACCACTACATCGGATTGTCATAATATTGTTGAAACGCTATAAAATTTAACGATTTTGAAATGAACATCAGCTCGCTTCGCTTATGAGTAGCGAGTAGTGACCAGGGTGCTTCTGCTTACTACCTAGTTTCCTATTCCTACTATTATTTCCTGTGACACCCATAATAATAGTTCCAAGACCGGTACATCAATTCTTGCAGTTCCTTCCACGTTCTTCCTCCTCTGAAAGTTCACGTTTTCTTGACTGCTTGATTTATTTTCCCCAACAATAATAAAGCTCACCGTCTAAACAGTCTAAATACTGCTCCGGTTAACAACATTAAAAAACAGAGTCTTTAATTCACATTTTTCGCACAAGTGACGTAATTTTTTTTTTAACTTTTTCGGTGAAAAAATTAGGAAGAAAAATAGAAATAAACATTAAGCACGTGACATGATTCTAGCAGTAGGTGCACCCTATGATAAAATACGTACTTGTATGACAAACATTTATGTTGTAAAAAAAAAAAAAAAAATCGTAAACAAGAATCTCTAGGAAAAAAAGAAAATCTAGGAGAGAAAAAAAAAAAATGTTTCTGAAAAAAAAGACACTAAAAATGGAGAACAAAATGTAACTAAAAAGAAAAACAGCAAAAAAGATACCTAGTAAATTCTAATTAATTAATTAAAAAAAGAAAAAGAAAATAATAATAAAAATATATAAAGCTTAAAGATAAATAAATATTAATTCAAGGAGGAGCCAAAGGTAGAATAGTAACCTCCCATGTGTCAATGACGTCACGAGAAGAAATTTTCAAGTTTCAACTTGTTAAAAAAAACAATTCGGGAAACATCGTAAATGGGTGACTGAAAGGATTCGGGTTATTTTGACGAAGAAGAGATTGAATAGTGTAATTTTTTATTCTCTTTTTTTCCTCTTTTTTTCTGTGTTTTCTTTTCTCTTTTTCTTTAGTTCGTGGTGATATGCCGCTGTTATTATTCCGCGCGAAACTAGACAAAAACAAATTCGTGTAGGTAAATCGCGTCTTTTGGTTCCAATATTATTATCTTTTGTTATCAGTCTAATTTTTTTATAATAATAATAATAATAATAATAATAATAATAATAATAATAATAATAATAATAATAATAATAATAATAATAATAATAATAATAATAATAATAATAATAATAATAATAATAATAATAATAATAATAATAATAATAATAATAATAATAATAATAATAATAATAATAATAATAATAATAATAATAATAATAATAATAATAATAATAATAATAATAATAATAATAATAATAATAATAATAATAATAATAATAATAATAATAATAATAATAATAATAATAATAATAATAATAATAATAATAATAATAATAATAATAATAATAATAATAATAATAATAATAATAATAATAATAATAATAATAATAATAATAATAATAATAATAATAATAATAATAATAATAATAATAATAATAATAATAATAATAATAATAATAATAATAATAATAATAATAATAATAATAATAATAATAATAATAATAATAATAATAATAATAATAATAATAATAATAATAATAATAATAATAATAATAATAATAATAATAATAATAATAAAAATTTAAGAAAAAAAAAACTAGAAAACTAACTGACCACTTTGACCTTACCCACTGTCCATAATTAAAAATAATCGAATAAATCTCTCTCCCAAAACTCGAATTCTTTAACAGAGGAGGGCTACCCGCCGCCCCTAAATATAATAAATAATAATTTTTGAAAACTCAGAAAAAAAAGAGTATAATAAGAACAAGACCTATAAATTGTGATTGTAGTCGGGGATCTGTCATTGTAATGCGTTTCTGAGTTTGATTTACACCTTTCAAACCTCTCATGTTAGGATGCAATGTGCTTCATATATTTTCTACTTTCTGACAGCTCAGTGATGGCGTCCATGTTTGATTTTTCTTCCGAACTCACAGGACCCCCATTGAAATCATAATCGAGCGTAGACTTTGTGACTTTGTCTAGTGGGATGGGAATAACTCGCGATGATCCTAGGAATTTTTATATAGCTGATGTTTTTTACGTCACTGTAAGTATACTAACCACGGTCAACGTTGATTATGTAAATAATTCTTATTGTTATCTTTATATACCTTTGTTCATGTAATTGCAATGTATTTATTATTATCATTAATAAAACTGCGTTTGAACGCTTAAAAAAAATAAATAAATAAAATAAATTCAGTGATTCATCCCTTAGAGCTCAATAAAATTATCTATCATAAAATTCTCAAATAAGTAGGTACCTAAATGCGAATAATATGTAGATATGTACCTTCGTAAGGATCGAACCTGCCCTCTCCTGTTTAAAAGACGAGCCACTTAACCACTACACCTCCAAGATAGTTAACGATTTTCCCGAAACCGATTTTGTTTCCTCAATAAAACCAGGTGATTGATTCAAATTTGGACAAAGTTCGGGTCCAGAATGAAGGGTAGGGCAACATGGTCTCATTATGGGCCATGTTGAATGGTCGGTGCGGTATGATGAGGTTTGTGTGTTTGAATGTTATCTTGGAATAATAAAATCAGTGTGGACGGAATTTTAATTGTGTTAAGCATAAATGCTTGTCACAAATGTCGTTCCCTGCTTAATGCACTACGCTAAATTTTATGACTTGACTTGGACTCGAACCACCAACCTCCAGATCCGAAGTCCACCGCGCTAACCACTACACCACCGAGGTTGGTACAAAATTAGAAATAAAGAAATACCTAGGTACGAGTAACTTGTAGTGAAAGAAGAACTAAATGAAAAACCTAAAAATATACCACATTGGAAGACTACGGTCAGCAATTGCCAAATCAACTGATAACATTAAATTTGATGACACAATATTATAAAGAATACTCACAATATGACAAGTTCTATTCTTGAGCTCTATAAGATAAGAAAATGCAAAAAGAACTATCTCTCTGCCTGAAAAAATCCTGAACAATCCAGCCTTTTCTGATTATCTTTTGATGCACCCAGACAGAATATCAAATGCAATCAAATCAGCCTCTCTAATGAAATGAAACTTGTAAAGCTCCAGCTAGAGACAATGTTGAAATAAATTATCGTCAATAAATTGGAGAGAAAAGTTTGTTGATGAAGACAAAAAGTTGCCAGACAAAAGAAGAGCTGGGAAAGAGGAAGAAGGCCTATGATTTGGAAGAAGGCTTTCTCTGAATGTAAATTCTGTTGTGAATTATAAATAGGATAAATGAGCGGTTGCCTTTGGTAGGTAGAAACTAGAAATACATTGCATGACCTTTTGGAGTATCTAATGATTAGATAAATTGAGTTTGAAAAAATAAAAACATTGAGATTAAATTGAGGTCTATCAACCGCTAAACCCAAGTAGATAGGAAGGATTTAAGGTCTATGTTTTTTTTTAACCGTTAATCCTAAGCTGGTATTGTACTGAAAAAGATTTTGGTTTTTGGAAATTGGCATCTCCACTAGGTATTTCAACACAAATTGGGAGTTTTGTCATCTCCACCATAACATAATATCAAGATATAGGTATTGGGAGTTTTGGCATCTTCACTATTCAAACACAACTTTGTAGTTTTGCCATCTCCACCATAACATAATGTCAAGACATGGGTATTGAGGGTTTTGGCATCTCCACTATTCAAACACAACTTTGTAGTTTTGCCATCTCTAACATTACATAATATCAAGACATAGGTATTGGGAGTTTTGCCATCTCCACCATGACATAATATTAAGACATAGGTATTAGGGATTTCGGCATCTCCACTATTGCAATAAAAAATGGTAGTTTTGTCATCTCCACCATAACATGATCTTAAGACATAGGTAATGGGGTATTTTGACATCTCCACTAATTCAATTAAACCTTATGTACCTATATTTTATTTAGTGTATTTAGGGCGAGTATCCCTAATGATTTATCTAGGTAATATCTATTACTTTTTAATCATGGCAATCGACAAATCAAGCTACAAGCTACTCGACCAGGGTGCTTCTGCTTACTAGTTTCCTATTCCTCTGGCACCCATAATATAATAGTTCCAAGACCGTTCCATCAATTCTTGCAGTTCCTTCCACGTTCTTCCTCCTCTGAAAGTTCACGTTTTCTTGACTACTTGATTTATTTTCCCCAACAACAATAAAGCTCACCGTCTAAACAGTCTAAATACTGCTCCGGTTAACAACATTAAAAAACAGAGTCTTTAATTCACATTTTTCGCACAAGCGCTCATTTGTTTGTTAGTTTATTGTGAGTTTCCTGACATTGTGATGGGTTGCCATGTGATTGTTCTTTATGTTTGTTTTATTGTAGACGATATTTAGCAATGTTTTGTTGGTTTTCGCAATGATAATCTCACGCGTTAATAAAAAATCATGGAAATAAGAGAGTACTTTCCGTTCTGTGTGAGATGGTTTTGGTTTTGTTTTGAGTTTTAGTAGTTTGAAGAAATCTGTTCTCAGAGATTCAGGATGTATGTTTGTCCGACGGAAAGTCTTTGGGTGATTTGAAGTTGGTATTTTTTAATTACTGATGTCAGAATGAGAATAAGAGACAGTTAGATTCAGTGACAAAATTTGATGCACTGTTGTAAAAATTGTCCCTTTTTTTCCATTTTGAAGCAAAGAAATTTTATTAAACTAAATCTTTCTCTTATTAATTTTTTGTCGTCCTTGAGATTCGAACCCAATGCATTAACGTAATACTTCGATGACTGTTTCTTTCGCCTTTTTGCAGGTGAAAGCTCCCTTTGAACCCAAAAAAGGTTGCAATACTTTCCCTGGTCATTTTTGAGCCAAAATTAACAAGTTAGGCTTATCGGACCACTTCCATTTTTACATTAAAAATGAACCGTTTACCAATCAGGAATCTAAAACCGTAAAAAAGTGAAATTCAAAAATATGTGACTAATCCCCTTTTTACACTCAGCGATTCAGATACTCTTAATAGCAGTCCCCATATTGTCACAGGTCGTCCTCAAAAATCAAACCCTGGATACGATTTCCTCGGGTTTTTCGGAGACAAGATTTATGTGTTCCTAGCATATTTCCTAATTCAGCTTCTTTTTTGTCGTCCTTGGGATTCGAACCCAATGATTTAACAGTTGTAATACTCCGAGGACTGTTTCTTTCGCCTTTTTGCAGGTGAAAGCTCCCTTTGAACCCAAAAAGGTAGATGAATCGCTGATTGTAAAAAGGGGATTAGTCAAAAAATTTAATTTTTCAGGAGAGACAAAAAACTATTCTGTATGGAAACTAGACTAAAACAAATCAAATAAATATACATTCTTAAGAACTTCTTTGCGGTCATTTTCCAATGAAAATTTTAAAATTCGGTTTAGGAATAAGGCCCCTGGGGGCCATTATAAAAAGTGGACTAATCCCCTTTTTACACTCAATTACATTTTAACCGACTTTTTTTTTTCTTTTTATCGTACCCATTTGGCCTACAAGTAGTGTGAATGATTATAATTTTTTTTAACTAGCTAGTGTCCTAGTAAACAATGAACCATCATTATCACTACCTTAGGATATCAGAAGGGATATTTAGTACCTACGATTTTTTTCAGTTTTTTAAAACAGAGAAAAATAGGCAATGAGTACAATTTCAAGAAAAATAGGTAGGTAGGTATCCATGTTTTTTCTTTATTATTTTTAAATAATTTTTAGTCAAATTGGTTGCAATAATTTCCCTGGTCATTTTTGAGCCAAAATTAACAAGTTAGGCTTACCGGACCACTTCCATTTTTACTTTCCTTATCCTATAGGAAGGAAAGTAATGTAATCGGGTCAAATTTTCGATGGTCAGTTTTTAGTGTCAAAACACTTGTCTAATCAAACTTCGTTTAATCAAAAGTCATGGATTTAACTGTTCAAGATATCTAATGTGATAGATTTTTGGTTCGAAAAGATTTTTGTGGAGTATAACAAGTTGGGTTGGATTTTAGGAGAATCGCAATAAGAACATTGTAGTCTTTCAGTGTCTTTAACTTTAATCCTTACAGGTATTACGAATATTTATACAGCACAACATTTCCAATAAGAGTGGAAAACTAAACACTTCGTACTTATTTAAGGAGATCTTGTGAAAACTAAACCCTTTTTCAGGAGATGATGGTCATTCTTGTTGGTAAAACATTACCAAGGGAAATATTAGAAAACGCTCGCAGCCATCTTTCAACACACATGAACACATAAAAACAGCAAATGGAACAGACTGATTTTTATCGAAAGAAAACAAAGAAGAAGAAGAACTAAAACTAAGGAAGGAAAAAAGGGAGTTTGAATAAGAACAAGTAGCAAAAGAATGAAGAAGAAGAAGAAAAAGAAGAAGAAGAAGAAGAAGAAGAAGACGAAGAGAGAAATGCCAGGACACCAGGGAGAAGAAAAAGAAAAGGGAGGATGATGAAGAAGAACAAGGCCAAGCAGAAGGTAGAAGAAGAATACAAAGAAGCACAAGACGACGACGAAGAAGAAAAAGAAGAAGGAAGAGAGGAAGGAAAGAAAAGAAAACCATTTCGAGAAAAGAAAATATGTCCGTCCCATGTCAATCAAGCTGACAGGAAAGAGAGAGACAGGTGACAGAGAGGTGGTGGACAGTATGTGAAATGAAAACGGAGCGAGAGAGAGAGAATATAGGACGTCATGAACATGAGAGAGAGAGAGAAAGAGAGAGAGAGAGAGAGAGAGAGAGAGAGAGAAGTAGAATTAGCCGTAGTAAAAAAAACTCGTATTAGGATACGAATAAAAAGGTTTGGTCCTATTTTTTTTTACTTTTCAGCGATTTCGGTGGATATGTTGAGCTATGCCGATGGGCCAACTGACTACGAACACAGTGTTTCGCAAATAAAGGTTCGTTTAGTCTCTGTACCACCAGGACAATACCGTGAAGTAATCAACCTTTTGGGCCAAAACGAGCTTCGATATACGCCTCCACAACAGGTGCCCCTTCTACCAACACAAATCTCCCTCAACTTTCAGAAACACTGAGGTAGAAGCATTGTGCTTGTCGCCTGTCCCGCCCCTGGTGTTTGTCGACAAAAGCTCAACTCTGTGACGATAGTTTGTTACCGTGGCGATTATTTATACCGTCGACTTCACCAGTATAATACAAGAACACCATACAGCCATATACAATCCTGCGTTGCATTGTCATAATAGTAACCAGTAGCGGAGAGTCAGTGTAATATTCGACAACCGGTATTACACCAGTATAATACGCGTTTGTAATACTTAAAATATGGTCTTACACCACTAGAACCCATGCAAAGTTATACAATCCGGCATTGTCACAATAACCAGTGGCGGACTTTGAGTGTAATACTTGGCATCCGGTATTACACTGCTATCAGTGGCTATAACTAAAAACCTAAACCCCGCGATCAGGTAGGAAACCTGCTTACACTTTGTGGCAGCAGATGAGGTCACTATATCTGTACCTGTTGTTCCCCCGTAACCTTTGTTCCTTGGAGTTACAGTGTCCTTAGGCCAACCACTCACTATCAGGTAGTAGTGTGTGTGCTCATCAAGCATCAGGTAGACCTGACAGGCGGACCTGATCAGGTGTGCCCATTTGTAAGAAATGTCCACCCTGAAGATATGCACTGTGGTACCGGGGTGAACTTTTCAGACGAATTTCTGTATCCAAATAAATAAGTAAAGGTGTGCCTGTCAGGTCTACCTGATAGTGAGTGGTTGACCTTACCCCCACATTTCACAAGCTCCACCACTACATCGGATTGTCATAATATTGTTGAAACGCTATAAAGTTTAACGATTTTGAAATGAACATCAGCTCGCTTCGCTTATGAGTAGCGAGTAGCACATGCATTTATTACAAGGGGTCGGATTGTCATAATATTGTTGAAACGCTATAAAATTTAACGATTTTGAAATGAACATCAGCTCGCTTCGCTTATGAGTAGCGAGTAGCACATGCATTTATTACAAGGGAGCTTAATCGCTTTAAACCCCTCCTGGTTAACTACTCCCCTCTTCTGGTTAACTATCCCGCCCCGCGTTAACCCGCCTGGGTTAATTTACGACACCGAACCAGACTCGAGAGTGTGAGGGTGAGAATTGAGGATATTATCAAATAATGAGTAAGCGAGAGAGAGAGAGAGAGAGAGAGAGAGAGAGAGAGAGAGAGAGAGAGAGAGAGAGAGAGAGAGAGAGAGAGGGACTGATAGCCTGTTTTGCTGATTCGATAGTTGTTCGAAATTTTGGGTTTTCTAGTTTACTATGAAAATGGAATCACACTGAATAGAACTTAAAATAAATTTAAAATCACTTGAAAATTTCATCACACCCCCACAAGGTGCAGAAATCCAAATCGTCGTTGTTCTTTCCATTCGAAATTTGATAATTTACAAGGCGTCAGCTCCCATGGCGTTGTCAGCTCCCATGGCGTAGTGGTCACTGCACTCGCCTTGCACGCGGGAGACCCGGGTTCGATTCCCGGCGGGGTCAAGAAATTTGTGTATATTGAGCTTTGGAAAGCAGTTCTCCTAGTCAGGGGACAAAGTGAACCATGTCGTTCGTTAGAGGGAAGAGGTTGACGTGGGGGGCGGAGGGAGGAGAAAGCAGAAACTTTCGAGTGTTTTCTCGAAGAGAGTGAGCGGAAAAGATGAAGAAGTAGAATTAGCCCTAGTAAAAAAAAACTCGTATTAGGATACGAACAAAAAGGTCTGGTCCTATTTTTTTTTTTTTTTTTTTTTTTTTTTTTTTTTTTTAGGATGTCGTTCGTTAGGGGAAGAGGTTGACGCGGGGGGCGGAGGAGGAGAAAGCAGAAACTTTCGAGTGTTTTCTCGAAGAGAGTGAGCGGAAAATATGAGGAAGTAGAATTAGCCGTAGTAAAAAAAAAACCGTATTAGGATACGAATAAAAAGGTCTGGTCCTGTTTTTTCTACTTTTCAGCGATTTCGGTAGATAAGATCACTGCTATACCGATGGGCCAACTGACTACGAACACAGTGTTTCGCAAACAAAGGTTCGTTTAGTCTCTGTACCACCAGGACAATACCGTGAACTAATCAACCTTTTGGGACAAAACGAGCTTCGATATACCACGGACAATACCGTGAACTTGTCAATCTTTGGTGCCAAAACCCTCCTTGAAGATGAATATGCTTCCACAACAGGTGCCCCTTTTGCCAACACAAATCTCCCTCAACTTTCAGAAACACTGAGGTAGAAATGGTAGAATAGGTGAAGCATTGTGCCTGTCGCCTGTCCCGCCCCTGGTGTTTGTCGACAAAAGCTCAACTCTGTGACGATAGTTTGTTACCGTGGCGATTATTTATACCGTCGACTTCACCAGTATAATACAAGAACACCATACAGCCATATACAATCCTGCGTTGCATTGTCATAATAGTAACCAGTAGCGGAGAGTCAGTGTAATATTCGACAACCGGTATTACACCAGTATAATACGCGTTTGTAATACTTAAAATATGGTCTTACACCACTAGAACCCATGCAAAGTTATACAATCCGGCATTGTCACAATAACCAGTGGCGGACTTTGAGTGTAATACTTGGCATCCGGTATTACACTGCTATCAGTGGCTATAACTAAAAACCTAAACCCCGCGATCAGGTAGGAAACCTGCTTACACTTTGTGGCAGCAGATGAGGTCACTATATCTGTACCTGTTGTTCCCCCGTAACCTTTGTTCCTTGGAGTTACAGTGTCCTTAGGCCAACCACTCACTATCAGGTAGTAGTGTGTGTGCTCATCAAGCATCAGGTAGACCTGACAGGCGGACCTGATCAGGTGTGCCCATTTGTAAGAAATGTCCACCCTGAAGATATGCACTGTGGTACCGGGGTGAACTTTTCAGACGAATTTCTGTATCCAAATAGGAAATAAGAGAGAGAGGGAGAAGATAGAGGAGAAATGATAGAGAGAGAGAGAAGAGAGGGAGGGATGGTAAGATAAAGGAGGAGGAGGAGAAGGGTGGACATTGGAAATAGGAGAAGGAGGAGAAGGTACAGACATCAGCACTATGAGAGAGAGAGAGAGAGAAGAGAGGGAGGGATGGTAAGATAAAGGAGGAGGAGGAGGAGGAGGAGGTACAGACATCAGCACTATGAGAGAGAGAGAGAGAGAGAGAGAGAGGGAGGATAGGAGATAGGAGTGGGACATCGGAACAATGGGAGGGGGAGAGAGAGGGGAAGGTAAGGGAAAGAATGGAAGAAGGGGAATGAGTTGAAGGGAAGGATATAAGGGATGGAGGGAGGTACTGAAAGAGGAAGGGGATGGTAAAAAGGACGAAACGGAAGTCGTACAGAAGAGGGAAACTGAAGATAAGAGAAGAAGAAGAAGAAGAAGAAGAAGAAGAAGAAGAAGAAGAAGAAGAAGAAGAAGAAGAAGAAGAAGAAGGGGTGAGAATCGAGGATATTATCAAATAATGAGTAAGAGAGAGAGAGAGAGGAAGCTGAGTCAAATAATGAGTAAGAGAGAGAAAGGAAGAGAGATAGAGAGAGAGAGAGAAAGCTGAGGATGTGAATATTGATGAGGCCATCAGCGAAATTAGAAAAGGAATCGACTGGTATGCTGGAAGGATTGGAAGGAGGGACTGATAGCCTGTTTTGCTGATTCGATGGTTGTTCGAAATTTTGGGTTTTCTAGTGTACTATGAAAATGGAATCACACTGAACAGAACTTAAAATAAATTTAAAATCACTTGAAAATTTCATCACACCCCCACTGATAGCCTGTTTTGCTGATTCGATAGTTGTCCGAAATTTTGGGTTTTCTAGTTTACTATGAAAATGGCATCACACCGAATAGAACTTAAATTTAAAATCACTTGAAAATTTCATCACACCCCCACAAGGTGCAGAAATCCAAAACGTCGTTGTTCTTTCCATTCGAAATTTGATAATTTACAAGGCTCTTCATTGACTTTTGAAGCTTCACTCTGTACTGTACTCTATATTTTTCAAAATTACCCGATCCTGCTGTAGAATAGTACTGAATTACGGATGAATAAGGTCAGGGACTAACTGTAGAGTGAAGACTGAAGAGTGGCAGATAGCTTTGAGGAGTATGAAGAAAATAGGGGTCCAAGCTGTCCAGGCCAAAAGCTAATTGCCAAAATAGTCTCCGACCCCATGGGGACACCTATAACATAAATAAAATAAAATAAATTAATTAAAAATAAGGATATTCCATTTCCAGAAGGACCATCAAGTAAAAGATTCAGCAAATATGACTTTAACGAATTAGCGACCATGTTGCAGAATTTATTATTTGTGAATAAATCACAACAATTAATTATTGTCAAAACATAAGGTCGAGAAGTTAGTGATAAATATGTAAATGATACAAACATACTATACCTAGTAGATAGGTAAATACATAATATAAAAAATATAGTTAGTAGGTATCAAGTGTACATAAAAAGTTGAAGGCCACAAAGCGAAACTGGACAAAGTGTTGGCAATTAGCAGAGAATCTACTGCTGCAGAAATTAATACCGAAAAACCATCTAATGGTGTCATAATCTATTGTTCTATCTACCTATGTACCTCAATGTTGCTTCTTCCAAAAGTCTCCATTGATCTCATTGCTAATCTAAAAGGCAATGCTAATTGGTTCAAAGAACAACGCCTGATGAGCAAGAGATGGTACCTATTATGCATCAATTCAACAAATGGATAAAAGAAAACATTGCTCATTTAATCGGCAATGCTAATGTTTGGAACAAGAGATCTCAAACGGGTATAATGTACCAAATCAAGAAATAAAATTGATAAAATACGGATAAAACAGACAGATAAAAGACAAATTCTGTCGAATTCTAAATTCACCAAACGAAATTCAAGATTTTCAAGAACTTCAAGCTATAGACCTAAAGAAGGTTTATCTTCTTTGTTAATCAATTGTCTGTATTGTCAATAAAGAATCAATCAATAGTGGAAAGATCCGATACCTCACACAAAGGTATAACACCTGTTGAAAGGGTGAACAAAAAAGGTGGAAAAGATCTACAAAAGAATGAAAGAGTCTACAAAAAGTCAAAAGAGCCTACAAAAGGATAATATATAGGACATTAGGGTCTACAAAAGGTTGATAGGGTCTATAATGTCTAATCAAACTTCGTTTAATCAAAAGTCTTGGATTTAACTGTTCAAGATACCTAATGTGATAGATTTTTGGTTCGAAAAGATTTTTGTGGAGTATAACAAGTTGGGTTGGATTTTAGGAGAATCGCAATAAGAACATTGTAGTCTTTCAGTGTCTTTAATCCTTACAGGTATTACGAATATTTATACAGCACAATATTTCCAATAAGAGTGGAAAACTAAAAACTTCGTACTTACTTATTTAAGGAGATCTTATGAAAACTAAACCCTTTTTCAGGAGATGATGGTCATTCTTGTTGGTAAAACATTACCAAGGGAAATATTGGAAAACGCTCGCAGCCATCTTTCAACACACATGAACACATAAAAACAGCAAATGGAACAGACTGATTTTTATCGAAAGAAAACAAAGAAAAAGGAGGAGGGGAAGAAGAAGAAGAAGAAGGAGGAAGAGGAAAAGGGGAAGAACAAGAAAAAAGAAGATTAAGAAGAAAAGGAAGGGGGAGAAGAAGAAGGAGGAGGAAGAGGAGGAGGGGAAGAAGAATAAGAAGAAAAGGAGGGGGGGAAGAAGAAGAATAAGGAGGAGGAGGGGAAGAAGAAAAAGGAGAAGGAGGAAGGAGGAGGGAGAATTATATTCCTGGGGAGTTTCTGTCACATCTCTTCAGCGCACCTTGGGTCACCCGCTTCTCTTTTCCTCCCCTCTATCGCTTCCCTCCGCTCCTAATCTTCCCCCTTCCCCTCCCTTCCATCCCTTTTCTTCCCCTACATCTCTTATGTCCTCCCTTCTCGTCCATCCTTTATCTCCTCATCTACTCTGTCCACATCTTTTTCTTCTTCTTCTTCTTCTTCTTCTTCTTCTTCTTCTTCTTCTTCTTCTTCTTCTTCTTCTTCTTCTTCTTTATTGTATATAATTTTGGAAAAATAAAAATTACATATTCAATTCAATTCAATTCAATTCAATTCAGTTTCCCTCTTCTATACGCCTTCCGTTTCGTCCTTTTCATCATCCTCTTCCTCTTTCAGTACCTCCCTCCATCCCTTATATCCTTCCCTTCAACTCATTCCCCTTCTTCCATTCTTTCCCTTATCTTCCCCTCTCTCTCCCCCTCCCATTGTTCCGATGTCCCACTCCTATCTCCTATCCTCTCTCTCTCTCTCTCTCTCTCTCTCTCTATCTCTCTCTCTCTCTCTCTCTATCTCTCTCTCTCTCATAGTGCTGATGTCTGTACCTTCTCCTCCTTCTCCTATTTCCAATGTCCACCCTTCTCCTCCTCCTCCTTTATCTTACCATCCCTCCCTCTCTTCTCTCTCTCTCTCTCTCTCTCATTTCTCCTCTATCTTCTCCCTCCCTCTCTCTCTTATTTCTCCTCTCATAGTTCTAATGTCCGTCATTCAAAAAGAATCGATCCGTCCTTGTCTGTGTCGTGTCAGGGGTCAAAAGATGCTTGACCGCTTTTTAGCTAAAACCCCTTTATGGGTGAGCTATTCTTTTCCTTCTTCCCTTCTTTTTGAAAGAGGTTTGATAAAGAGGAACTGTAACTGTTGAGGTCTTATCGTTCAAAAAGCGAAGAGAGGAGGACAGGATAGGAGAAAACCAGCCGTTCCGAGAACGAATCTTATCTGTTTAGGATAAAACCTGCCCCGGGCGAGAACCTGTGATCTAGCTAGCACTTACAAGGCAGACGTGCTACCCTACGAGCTAATAGGCTGGCTTCCATAATCCATGTCCTTAAATATTGATGGTAGGTACCTATCTTAACGGTTGGGAGTTAAATGTTCAATTGTTCATCAATTTACATAACACAACGTCACAGGCCACAGCCAACATATTGTTGAACCCACCAACCCTCTAGCTTCTCCTCTCTCTCTCTCTCTCTCTCTCCAACTCCCCCTCTATTCTCTCCTCCTTCATTCCTTCTCTCTCTCTCTTTTCTTTATCTCTCTCTTTCTCTGACTCCCCTTTTCTCTCTCTCTCTCTCTCTCTCTCTCTCTCTCTTTTCTTTATCTCTCTCCTGTCTTTATTTCTTTCTATCTCTCTGTCCTTATCTTGCTTTCTCTGTCTCTCCACTGCTGACCTGGGGAAAGCTTGATGTCTTTTCTCTCTCTTATATATTTATGTTATCTACATATCTATGTAAAGTTCTATATGTGCATCTATATGTTCATTATATTCTATGTGTATTTGTATATGTTTCTTTCTTTCCGTCCTGTAGGTTGCCTGTACAGTAGAACCTCGATTATATCAACTAATTGGGACCGAGGATAGTTGATATTATCGAGTTCTGTATTCTGTATGAAAGTTGATAAAATCGAAATCCCGTTATAAAACAATATTAGTCTCATTTTTTGAACACTTTTGATGATCTTTTCTTCTCATTAAGTAGGATTTCCTTGAAAGATAGGGAAAAACCCCGATTTTTGGAGTTGATATAATGGAGGTTGATATCATCGAGGTTCTACTGTATATTCATTTTCTTGCCCTTCATCTTTCTTTTGGAGCCTACTATCATAGTGGCCGATGGGAATGACCTGTGTATGTCCTCAGATTTATTTATTTTTATTTTATAAGTTTCCATTTATTGGTTTCTCAGAAAAATTCTCTCATCAAATAAATACCTAGACAACAAATGGCATGCCCATCCGTAAAAGCCGGAGTTTGTGCCACGGATGGGGATAGGCTATATGTGGACACAGCTTTTGATTTCCGAGTCCCGAAGACATTTTGAGGATTTGAGGTAATTTAGTGATTTAAACTAGGTACCTTCCTATACTATCGATATAGACAGCTTAGCTGTGATGGATGTCAGTGGGTTCCATGAGTGGAACGCCAGTGACGGTGTTCCTTGATAAATACACTAAATTTTATTGTATGACTTGGACTCGAACCACCAACCGCTAGACCGTAAATTTCGAGATCCGAAAACCATTGAGCCTGATGTCTGATGTTGAAAATGCATTAAGATATACGACATATATAATATATATAATAATATTATTATGTTTTTATCCACATTACCACACCACTGTTTTATGTCCTCTCCCTTCCTCCTTCTTCTTCTTCATCTGCCTTTCTGTCCACGTAATTCTCTTACCTCCCTTTTAAGTCTCTCTTTCTCTCTCTCTCCCTCTCTCTCTCTCTCTCTCTCTCTTTCTCTCTCTCTCTCATGTTCATGACGTCCTATATATTCTCTCTCTCTCCGTTTTCATTTCACATACTGTCCACCACCTCTCTCTCTCTCTCTCTCTCTCTCTCTCTCTTTCTCTCTCTCTCTCATGTTCATGACGTCCTATATTCTCTCTCTCTCGCTCCGTTTTCATTTCACATACTGTCCACCACCTCTCTGTCACCTGTCTCTCTCTTTCCTGTCAGCTTGATTGACATGGGACGGACATATTTTCTTTTCTCGAAATGGTTTTCTTCTCTTTCCTTCCTCTCTTCCTTCTTCTTCTTCTTCTTGTGCTTCTTTGTATTCTTCTTCTACCTTCTGCTTGGCCTTGTTCTTCTTCATCATCCTCCCTTTTCTTTTTCTTCTGCGACCTGTGACACTATGGGGACTGCCATCAAGAGTATCTGAATCGCTGAGTGTAAAAAGGGGATTAGTCACATATTTTCGAAATTCACTTTTTTACGGTTTTAGATTCCTGATCGGTAGACGGTTCATTTAATGTAAAAATCTGGTGTGAACATCACACGACTTTCCTTATCCTATTGAATGATGCTTATTTGAGTGTTCTTTTACCCTAACTTTTACGAAGCCAATTTTGATTCACATTACCTTTAGCTTTGGTAGAAAAACCGACAGCAGCCGGATCAACTCCACGCAAACACGAACGCTGTTTGCAAGCCAATGTTTGTGAAAAAATGATTGCAAACGTTTGCAAATGATTGCAAACACTGTTTGCAAACGATGCGCGCTTGGTGTGACATTAGCTTTAGTGTCTTCCATTCTTAAAGTTTGTTACGCCGAAAAGTATGAGTATTCGTGTTTTGTTGGGGGCTCGGAAAAGTTCTGATGAGGACATATCAAACCAGGGGGGTCTCGGGTTTGGCAGTCCGGATATTATCTTCTTTCAAATCCTCCAGGTCTTCCACGATTCTGCCGCTGACACCCTGTAGATCGCTAAGGGCGTCACCCTTCTTCTTGTGCTTCTTTGTATTCTTCTTCTACCTTCTGCTTGGCCTTGTTCTTCTTCATCATCCTCCCTTTTCTTTTTCTTCTCCCTGGTGTCCTGGCATTTCTCTCTTCGTCTTCTTCTTCTTCTTCTTCTTTTTCTTCTTCTTCTTTTTCTTCTTCATTCTTTTGCTACTTGTTCTTATTCAAACTCCCTTTTTTCCTTCCTTAGTTTTAGTTCTTCTTCTTTGTTTTCTTTCGACTTCTTCTTCATTCTTTTGCTACTTGTTCTTATTCAAACTCCCTTTTTTCCTTCCTTAGTTTTAGTTCTTCTTCTTTGTTTTCTTTCGATAAAAATCAGTCTGTTCCATTTGCTGTTTTTATGTGTTCATGTGTGTTGAAAGATGGCTGCGAGCAATAGGTACGTGGAATTTTACAAATTCGACGAATACATAAATAAATAATTATGTAGGTAGAGAGAGAGAGAAAGAGAGATAGAGAGAGAGGGAGATAGAGAGAGAGAGAGAGAGAGAGAGAGAGAGAGAGAGAGATAGAGAGAGAGATAGAGAGAGCAGCAAATATGCTAACGGAAACAAAATAGAAAGGAAATGCCAACACACTGAAGCTTCTGTCCAAGAATAAGGAAAGAAAGGAGAGGAAAACCTACTCAAAGAGTAGGCATAGGCTAGACATATCTGTCGACGGAGAATTAGAAAGAAAGAGACGAGACCCCGTTGCCGGGGTTCCAGAACATTTGGTAAAGACAAAAACAGATTTTTGGAAACATTAATGAACTCCTAGATGGAATAGAGAGTAAAGTGGAGAGACCCAGAGTATCCCAGATGTCACCATGAAATGAACTGGTGTCTTTCACATAGGAACCAGTGTCGAATATGTAATTACTTTACTTTTTAAGGAATTTAACGTCATTGTACAATTAACTGTTAAGCCTGTATGCGATTGTCTAGAGAGTGTCTAGATGCCCACCTATTCGGATATTAACCACGCACAACGTTCTGTTCAATGTGCTATGGCCGCTGGTAATCCATTCTTATAGCCACTTACTACTCTTAGCAAGGATTTTCAACATAGTCAAGGTGTATTGTACCCAAAGCATCTGAACTTGACAAGTCTTACACCCATATTTATGAACAAAATGCGGGCTCTTAAGTTCGTGCTAAGCATAGTCTCAAGGCATTTGATTGGTCAGTTTTGACTTGAGACTGATCTAAGAACGATCATTCTTGTTCATAAATACGAGTGTCAGGCTCAAAGGATAACGTGCTGTCTCCAGCACACAACAAATGATACTAAGCTATGTTCGAAAGTGCCTCATTACGGGCCAGTTGGCCAAACTCCAGGACTGTCTTCATTCAGCCTCCGAAATTTCCGAGATGCCACCACTGGGCCACTCTCTCCTGTTCAGAAAAAAACGTCAACTCGGTTGTGTTTTATAGTTCCTGGTTACCGCGGTCCTGGGTTCGTAACTTCATCCTGGTCCCATATCGTAAACATATCAGGATTAGGTATCTAACTCTTCTAGACGATTTGGTCTGACAGTTTGATTTGATGGGCTATTCTGGGTTTAGGATATTAGGAAGTTTTGTAAGTGAATTAGGTACTGAAAGAGGAAGGGGATGATAAAAAGGACGAAATGGAAGGCGTATAGAAGAGGGAAACTGAAGATAAGAGAAGAAGAAGAAGAAGAAAAAGAAGAAGAAGAAGAAGAAGAATAAGAAGAAGAAGAAGAAGAAGAAGAAGAAAAAGAAAAAGAAGAAGATGTGGACAGAGTAGAAGAGGAGATAAAGGATGAACGAAAAGGGAGGACATAAGAGATGTAGGGGAAGGAAAGGGATGGAAGGGAGGGGAAGGGGGAAGATTAGGAGTGGAGGGAAGCGATAGAGGGGAAGAAAAGAGAAGCGGGTGACCCAAGGTGCGCTGAAGAGATGTGACAGAAACTCCCCAGGAATATAATTCTCCCTCCTCCTCTTCCTCCTCCTTATTCTTCTTCTCCCCCCTCCTTTTCTTCTTATTCTTCTTCTCCTCCTCCTCTTCCTCCTCCTTATTCTTCTTCTCCCCCCTCCTTTTCTTCTTATTCTTCTTCCCCTCCTCCTCTTCCTCCTCCTTATTCTTCTTCTCCCCCCTCCTTTTCTTCTTATTCTTCTTCTTCCCCTCCTCATTTTCTTCTTCCCCTTCTCCTCTTCCTCCTCCTTATTCTTCTTCTTCTCCCCCTTCCTTTTCTTCTTAAAATCTTCTTCTTTTTTCTTGTTCTTCCCCTTTTCCTCTTCCTCCTCCTTCTTCTTCCCCTCCTCCTTTCTCTTCTTCTCCTGAATTCTTCTCTCCCTTTCTCTGTTTTTTTAACCGTCTCTCCCTCTTTCATTCTCAGTCTGTCTGTATTTTCTTCATTCTTTGTCCTTTTTCCCTCTTGTATGTCTCTTTACCTTTTTTCTCTTTTAGTCTCTCTCTCCCGTTTCTCGTCTCTTTCTTTCTAATTCTCCGTCGACAGATATGTCTAGCCTATGCCTACTCTTTGAGTAGGTTTTCCTCTCCTTTCTCTAACTCTTCTAGACGATTTGGTCTGACAGTTTGATTTGATGGGCTATTCTGGGTTTAGGATATTAGGAAGTTTTGTAAGTGAATTAGAAGGTTCTTCATGTATATGTACGAGTAGTTCTATTAGTTTTGTAAGAATAAGTAGGTTCATACTAAAATAATAATATATACTTCGCATATTATTTTTTTATTTATTCACCTATTTTTTTTTTTTTTCAAGTATTCGTAGAGCTCTTCCACCCAACCACTATTTTTTTCTTTCACTGTGAGCCTTTAAGATATTTCACCAGGGAGGTCTTGAATGTTCCTTGACTTTCTGAGTCCCTTATAATATGTTTTATATTGCTCTGAAGAGAATCCCATCTGATCTTTTTCATCTGATGGGTACCAACTCCATCAAACCTATGCTGGTACCTTTTGGACACTCAGGTATAGGCATCACATATTGGACACTAAATTATGTCACTGTCAAACAGTTCAAACATTCAAACCTGTCCTCGAAATCGATTCAATCATTGACTGTTTCCTCCTCTTCCTCCTCCACATCTGTCAAAATGTTCCTAGACTTTCTGAGCCCATTATATCCCTGTGAGAGAATCCCATCTGATCTTTTTCATCTGATAGGTACCAACTCCATCAAACCTATGCTGGTACCTTTTGGACACTCAGGTATAGGCATCACATGTTGGACTCTAAATTATGTCACTGTCAAACAGTTCAAACCTGTCCTCGAAATCGATTCAATCATTGACTGTTGAATGAAAGAAAAAATCCACAGCTGTCAATAAAATAAAACTTATAAAAAAAAAATAATAAAAAAATAAAAATAAAAAAAATAGACGAAATATCCCCGAGAGTCTTTGGAAACAAGTTATCCAAATTAATGAACAAGATAGACTCATGAAATGAGTAACCAAAGTGACGTAAAATAAATCTTTAATGACTAACAAGTCAAAAATGTCCTGTGACCATTCTAGAAATGAGTATAATAAAAGTAATAATATCTATAAATATAAAACTAATAAGGTATCTGATTAGGTGGGTAGGTATGTCTACTTTTTTAAAACCATTAGGTCAATTAACCTACTTTGAAAGTAGTTAGTAGAGTTATTTACTAGGATATTCAATATGCTGGTAATATTTGTGGACAGAAGCTTCAGTGTGTTGGCATTTCCTTTCTATTTTGTTTCCGTTAGCATATTTGCTGCTCTCTCTCTCTCTCTATCTCTATCTCTCTCTCTCTCTCTCTCTCTCTCTCTCCCTCTTTCTCTCTCTCTCTCTATCTACATAATTATTTATTTATGTATTCGTCGAATTTGTAAAATTCCACGTACCTATTCTAACCAAATTCATACCTACTTACAATTAATCAAGGACTTATTTAGATAAGATGTGCCTTTATCAAGGAAAGTTCAACAAAAAATATAAAGAACATTAATAAAATTATTATTTAGTCACCTTGTCGTAATGACTTTGTAGATAATCATCCAGCTTTCCATCAACCCTGTCTATACGACACAAAACACCCATATTTATTTATTTATTCGTCGAATTTGTAAAATTCCACGTACCTATTCTAACCAAATTCATACTTACAATTTTAATCAAGGACCTATTTAGATAAGATGTGCCTTTATCAATGAAAGTTCAACAAAAAAATATAAAGAACATTAATATAATTATTATTTAGTCACCTTGTCGTAATGACTTTGTAGATAATCATCCAGCTTTCCATCAACCCTGTCTATACGACACAAAACACCCACCATCTCCTAACTCAAACCCCACAAGTTCGAAAACGGAAAGGCTAACAGGTATACATCAAGAAACTAGAGCACATTGAACAAGAAGGGGACATTATCAAATATGACACAAGCTGATGTAAAACTGAAAACGTTGTCAGAAGAGATTAAAAGAGAACAACACAGGCGTAGTCAAAGACATGGGCAAGGAAGAGGAAGGGAGAGAAGACGAAGAGGAGGGAGGAGATGAAGAAGGAGATTATGATGAAGAAGGAGGAATAAGAGGCAGAAGGAGGAGAAGAAGAGGAAGACGAAGAAGACTGACGGATTAACAGGAGAAGTTAAGAGAGATGGCAGGATACTTGTGAAGTTTTGTGAAGTTCGCAACATCAGACGACGAGATTAGAAGTCTTGTGACAACAACATGAGTAAATCCTTGACATGACATAAATATCTTTTGACTTGTGACATGCTTTTGACATATATCACTTCGGATCTTCTCTAACTCCTTGCCTTGTGCATCGTATTGATCACAACTTTGAAGAAACTCGAGAAAGTCTCTCTTGGAAAGTCTAATTTTTGAAAAGGGATTAGAGAACTGCGGAGCATTTCAAAGTGTTCGTCGGGGTGGGTACCTAATCTCTCACAGTTGAGCTGCCTGTTCACAAAGATACCGACGTTGAAGTATTAGCTCGGGAAGAATTAGATATTGACGCACCGGTAGGATTGTGAGGAGACATGGAAAAGGGTTTCTGTGAGAATTGAGAAAACCCTTGATGATGAATCTTAAAGTCATGATGATGAAGGTGACTTAAGTTTAAAACTTTGAACAGAGGAAGAAGTCAATTTTGAGGAACGTCTCGGGTTCAACACATGACCTAACTGGCTATTTCTTTGTTTATGGTAGCAGGTAGAATATTGAATCTATACCATGATAGCAGATAGTGGTGTACTTATATTAAACATGAATTTAAGTTTTTATGCCATTGAATGTTGGAATATCTATTAGTATATCAAGATTGTCAAATAAATCAGACCACTCAAACCTCGACGAGAAACAATCTCTCACAGTTGAGCTGCCTGTTCACAAAGATACCGACGTTGAAGTATTAGCTCGGGAAGAATTAGATATTGACGCTCCGGTAGGATTGTCAGGAGACATGGAAAAGGGTTTCTGTGAGAATTGAGAAAACCCTTGATGATGAATCTTAAAGTCATGATGATGAAGGTGACTTAAGTTTAAAACTTTGAACAGAGGAAGAAGTCAATTTTGAGGAACGTCTCGGGTTCAACACATGACCTACCTGGCAATTTCTTTGTTTATGGTAGCAGGTAGAATATTGAATCCATACTCCATACCATGATAGCAGATAGTGGTGTACTTATATTAAACATGAATTTAAGTTTTTATGCCATTGAATGTTGGAATATCTATTAGTATATCAAGATTGTCAAATAAATCAGACCACTCAAACCTCGACGAGAAACAATTGAATAGCCATTTGAAAAGAGCAAAATAGACTTTTCCCACATATTATCCTCGTGACTAGTATAAAAATAAAATTTGGATTATGGACTGAAAACTTGGCCCCACAATCGCATAGCTTCCACAACGAGATTGCCTTTAAACAGTTTAAACTAATAAACTTTAAAATCTTTCAACTCATCAACAATAGTCAATAGTCACATCGTAAAAAACGATGACTCATCATTGACCAGAATGAAAACAATAGCTATTAATAATAACGACATAAATGACATGGATCCCAAACATGACCGGAGAAAAGATATGGACACCAAACATGACCGAGGAAATTTTATAGGAAATGATCACCCACACCACCGTGGAGAAAGAACGCGCTGAGAATATTAATTAACGGTTTGACAACCCGAAACGACTCGTCAAAAATCAACAACCATAAAATAACTCACCGAAGACAAATAGGGATCCCAGTCATCACCATTCGGCTACAATTAAAACAACAACAACAACAACACCAACAACAACAACAACAACAACTACCCTATCCCAAAACTAGCCATCATCATTCGGCATCAGCCGCTACAACTACTACTAAACAAACAACAACAACAACAACACCAACAACAACAACAACAACAACAACAACAACAACAACAACAACAACAACAACAACAACAACAACAACAACAAAAACAACAACAACAACAACAAAAACAACAAAAACAACAACAACAACAACAACACCAACAACAACCACCCTATCCCAAAACTAGCCATCATCATTCGGCTACAGCTGAAGCCGCTACACTTACTACTACTAAACAAACAAACAACAACAACTACAACAACAACAGCAACAACAACCCTATCCCAACAGTAGTCATCATCGAAGACCTATTCGGTGATGGGTCAGTGGTCCAAATCATCACTCATGAGAAACCCTCCCGAAATGATAGCTGTCAAAACATCACAAGGAATAACAATAAACTTGTGAAAACTATTGTACCTATGAATGGAGAGATAGCTAACAATATTAATGAGATTGAGGGAGAGATGGAGAGGATCTCACAAATCTTGCTCTGGTTAGAGGACTAGAGGGTTGGTGGGTTCAACAATATGTTGGCTGTGGCCTGTGACGTTGTGTTATGTAAACAACAACCCTATCCCAACAGTAGTCATCGAAGACCTATTCGGTGATGGGCCAGTGCTCCAAATCATCACTCATAAGAAACCCTCCCGAAATGATAGCTGTCAAAACATCACAAGGAATAACAATAAACTTGTGAAAACTATTGTGCCTATGAATGGAGAGATAGCTAACAATATTAATGAGATTGAGGGAGAGATGGAGAGGATCTCACAAAGCTTGCTCTGGTTAGAGGACTAGAGGGTTGGTGGGTTCAACAATATGTTGGCTGTGGCCTGTGACCTGTGACGTTATGTTATGTAAATTGATGAACAATTGAACATTTAACTCCTAACCATTAAGATAGGTCCCTACCATCGATATTTAAGGACATGGATTATGGAAGCCAGCCTATTAGCTCGTAGGGTAGCACGTCTGCCTTGTAAGTGTAGCTAGATCACAGGTTCTCGCCCGGGGCAGGTTTTATCCTAAACAGATAAGGTTGGTTCTCGAAACGGCTGCCTTTCTCCTATCCTGTCTTCTTCTCTTCGCTTTTGGACGATAAGACCTCAACAGTTACAGTTCCTCTTTATCAAAACTCTTTCAAAAAGAAGGGAAGAAGAAAAAGAATAGCTCACCCATAAAGGGGATTTAGCTAAAGAGCGGTCATGGAAAATAAGCCCTTAATACAGACAGGCAAATTGAACCTATGAGGAAAATCAGGAACCTATCAGGAAAATAACGGGAAACCTTAGTTATTCCTCAGTTGTGTGAGATTTCCCCATTTCTTGTTTGCACCTCTTTCGGCTACTATTTTCAATTCTTTTCCACTTTTTCTGAGAGTATGTTCCATTCCTCTGATGTCTGTGCTAAGAATTCTTACTTTCTTCTTAGTCCCCTGTCACGGCTGTGATCTTTTCTATTTTTGTATCGTTAATTCTTTCTGTCCGTCTGTCTGGTCTGTCACTTGTTTAGTTTTTTCCACTCTGTATGTTCCATTCCTCTGATGTCTGTGCTAAGAATTCTTACTTTCTTCTTAGTCCCTTGTCACGGCTGTGATCTTTTCTAGTTTTGTATCGTTAATTCTTTCTCTCCGTCTGTCTGGTCTGTCACTTTTAGTTTTTTCCACTCGCTATGGAACATTGGAAAGATGTTTATCAAATTTTCCGATATCAATAATATCTGTATCACGGGTTTTTTCTTCGGTCTTTACAACGTTTTCCATCATCTCGCTACTCATTCTCGTGTCACGAGTAGCGAAAGTGTCCTGTGTACTTAGTATTAGCTTGGATACTGTGTGCTTGCCATAAATCAAGCCCTCTATGACTTTATGATGTGCCATTACATAAGACCAGAGCAGGGCTGACCAAAGTGCGCCCGCTCCGTGTCTTGGCGATCCCTGCCGATGCTAGAAAATGAACCGAAATAGACTTTCAGATTTTTCATTTTATTATTTTTAACGAATCATTTGCATATCGAGAAAAAATAGTGATAGTGTGCCACAAGTTTTAGAAACCTTAGGATGGAAGAACTCTATTATTGAGTTATTTCCCCCCTGATTATGGTGTTGGAATGCTATATTAAGTGTCTTCCTATTAATTCCATATTGGAGTTCCGGAACCCAATTATTTGATTGGCCTTATGGCACCGTAGTTACTTTCCTTACCTATCGACTGAAATTTTCGATTTTTTTTTTATTTCGGTTTTTATTTCTCAGTGAAGTAGTCCAATCAAACTTAATGGCTCCAGTTAGACAGCTCTGAACTATGAAGAGAATTCCATCTGATCTTTTTCATCTGATAGGTACAAACTCCATCAAACCTATGCTGGTACCTTTTGAACACTCAGGTATAGGCATCACATGTTGGACACTAAATTATGTCACTGTCAAACAGTTCGAACATTCAAACCTGTCCTCCAAATCGATTCAATCATTGACTGTTGAATGGAAGAAAAAATCCACAGCTGTCAATAAAATAAAACTTATAAAAAAAAAATAATAAAAAAATAAAAATAAAAAAAATAGACGAAATATCCCCGAGAGTCTTTGGAAACAAGTTATCCAAATTAATGAACAAGATAGACTCATGAAATGAGTAACCAAAGTGACGTAAAATAAATCTTTAATGACTAACAAGTCAAAAATGTCCTGTGACCATTCTAGAAATGAGTATAATAAAAGTAATAATATCTATAAATATAAAACTAATAAGGTATCTGATTAGGTGGGTAGGTATGTCTATTTTTTTAAAACCATTAGGTCAATTAACCTACTTTGAAAGTAGTTAGTAGAGTTATTTACTAGGATATTCAATATGCTGGTAATATTTGTTGATGGTTGTTCAAGTTGATTAAGTCCTTGTTAGATTTATGATGATGAGTTTGATGAGTAATCTAAAGTTAGAATAGAATAGAATAAAGAATCGAATAGAATAGAATAAAGGTACCTTGCTTATCCTGTTAGAATAGGACTTTTTACCTAGTCGATTCACCTCAGCAGTCTAACCCCCAATTGGGCTTGATCAAGGAAAGGTTTTAGTTTTAGCTTCTTAGGTCATACCCACAGTTTATAATAATTAATTTACTTGAATCTTTGTTAAGATAGGTACCTACCATCGATATTTAAGGACATGGATTATGGAAGCCAGCCTAATAGCTCGTAGGGTAGCACGTCTGCCTTGTAAGCGCTAGATCACAGGTTCTCGCCCGGGGCAGGTTTTATCCTAAACAGATAAGGTTGGTTCTCGGAACGGCTGCCTTTCTCCTATCATGTCCTCCTCTCTTCGCTTTTTGAACGATAAGACCTTAGCAGTTACAGTTCCTCTTTATCAAACCTCTTTCAAAAAGAAGGGAAGAAGAAAAAGAATAGCTCACCCATAAAGGGGTTTTAGGTAAAAAGCGGTCATGGAAAACAAGTCCTTAATATAGACAGGCAAATATTGAACTTACCTATCAGGAAAATAACGGGAAAGTCATCATCATCATCATTGGTTAACAGCCGAGGGGCTGGTTTGCAGCAGTACGCGATGATTCTCGATCTTCTGCTTTCCTCTTCAGGTCGTAGTATGTCGTCACGTTCATGTCTCTCATGATCTGCTTTATGTAGTCGAGGGGAAAGTATTGATAGTAAAATTATCAATGCTCCCTCACTTTCCCACTGGAAAGCGGGGGTGAACACACGTCACCTAATAAAACTCGAAGAAGAATGGGACAATTCAGACAACACACCGATATTAAAAACGACACACACACTCACATAAACAACATCACAAATGGAAACAGTAATGGTTATATTCCCGTTGCCGGGGTTCCAGAACATTTAGTAAAGACAAAAACAGATTTTTGGAAACATTAACGAACTCCTAGATGGAATAGAGAATAGAGTGGAGAGACCCAGAGTATCCCAGATGTCACCATGAAATGAACTGGTGTCTTTCACATAGGAACCAGTGTCGGATTATTATTACTTTCTATTACCCTTATTTTATTTTTAAGGGGTTTAAAGTCACTGTACGGTCTGTACAGCTAACTGTTAAGCTTGTACGCGATTGCCTAGAATGCCTAGATGGTCACCTATCCGGATATTATCCAAGCTCAACGTAGCTTATCCATGGGGAACTGGTGCATTCAATGTTCTATAGCCGCTGGTAATTGATTCCTGATTTCTTATAGCGACTTACAACTCTTAGCAAGGATTTTCAACATAGCTCAAGGTGTACTGTACCCAAAGCATCTGAACTTGACAAGTCTTAGGCTCAAAGGATAACGTGCTGTCTCCAGCACACAACAAAGGATACCAAGCTATGTTCGAAAGTGCCTCATTACGGGCCAGTGCCTTGGTTGGCCAAACTTCAGGACTGTCTTCATTCAGCCTCCGAAATTTCCGAGATGCCACCACTGGGCCACTCTCTCCTGTTCAGAAAAAAACGTCACCTCGGTTGTGTTTTATAGTTCCTGGTTACCGCGGTCCTGGGTTCGTAACTTCATCCTGGTCCCATATCGTAAACATATCAGGATTAGGTATCTAACTCTTCTAGACGATTTGGTCTGACAGTTTGATTTGATGGGATATTCTGGGTTTAGGATATTAGGAAGTTTTGTAAGTGAATTAGAAGGTTCTTCATGTATAAGTACGAGTAGTTCTATTAGTTTTGTAAGAATAAGTAGGCTCATACTAAAATAATAATATATATACTTCGTATATTATTTTTTTTATTTTTATTAATATTTACAATTTTTTTTTTTATTTATTAACCTATTTTTTTCAAGTATTCGTAGAGCTCTTCCACCCAACCACTATTTTTTTCTTTCACTGTGAGCCTTTAAGATATTTCACCAGGGAGGTCTTAAATGTTCCTAGACTTTCTGAGCCCATTATATCCCTGTGAGAGAATCCCATCTGATCTTTTTCATCTGATAGGTACCAACTCCATCAAACCTATGCTGGTACCTTTTGGACACTCAGGTATAGGCATCACATGTTGGACTCTAAATTATGTCACTGTCAAACAGTTCAAACCTGTCCTCGAAATCGATTCAATCATTGACTGTTGAATGAAAGAAAAAATCCACAGCTGTCAATAAAATAAAACTTATAAAAAAAAAATAATAAAAAAATAAAAATAAAAAAAATAGACGAAATATCCCCGAGAGTCTTTGGAAACAAGTTATCCAAATTAATGAACAAGATAGACTCATGAAATGAGTAACCAAAGTGACGTAAAATAAATCTTTAATGACTAACAAGTCAAAAATGTCCTGTGACCATTCTAGAAATGAGTATAATAAAAGTAATAATATCTATAAATATAAAACTAATAAGGTATCTGATTAGGTGGGTAGGTATGTCTACTTTTTTAAAACCATTAGGTCAATTAACCTACTTTGAAAGTAGTTAGTAGAGTTATTTACTAGGATATTCAATATGCTGGTAATATTTGTTGATGGTTGTTCAAGTTGATTAAGTCCTTGTTAGATTTATGATGATGAGTTTGATGAGTAATCCACAGTATTCCACAGTTAGGATAGAATAGAATAAAGAATAGAATAGAATAGAATAAAGGTACCTTGCTTATCCTGTTAGAATAGGACTTATTACCTAGTCGATTCAATAATTAATTTACTTGAATCTTTTCTTCTGTTTTCAGGTAAGTGATCTGATTCATCAATGCAACCAATTACCTATCTAGTTTGTCGTAAGTAGTCTTTTCTTTGCCCAAGGTATATTGATGAGAGCTGACAATTCGTTTCCTTGATTTTTTCGCATGTCAGGCAACATTGTTTACTACTATAGATAGGTATAGACCAATACTGCTTGCTGCATTGGCAGAACTTACAACTAGGTATGACTTTGCAAGTCGCACATTACTGACATTATTGCCAGCCTCCATTCAATGTTTCTCATGATCATTGGGAACATAACTAACACACATTACACATACGAAGCTATAAGATATATCCAATAACATGAACATTAAACATGATTGATTGCATGTACGTCGATTCCCAGTATTTGACATGCATGTAGATATAGGTAGTTGACATGAGGCATGTATAGATATAGTTGACATGCAGCATTCTACAGATATATTTGACATGCCTCTTATAGATATAATTATGTAGTTGACATGCTATTGCCATGATGTATTTTTTGCTCTCTGTTATTTGCGTCAGTATTGATGTTAGCCAATAGGAATCGATGGAAAGTCCCCAGACCAGCATCCATTTTGAAGCTCAGATGGAAACCGTGCCATTTTGATGTTCAGATGGTTTGGTACAGCATTGGTTATTGATGGACTGTCGAAGTAAGTGCTATGTTTGCAAAACTCATTCTGAATCAGAATCATCACTATGCTACCTAATCTTATAAATAAATACCTGATATTTAGATTACCATTTTGGTATATTTTTTTTACTAAGTTTCCTTTTTGCAAACTAAGCGCTACACTGCCACAGTCAGTGTTTATTTAGGAGAACAAAACGAATCTACCAATATACCACATTATAAATATGTATCTAATATGTACCTAAAATTGATTTAATCTTGATTTAAGTAATACTGTAGGTAAATACCTATTAGACAAGGAGGTATGAGTAAACAGTAAAAGTAGGTATTTGAAGTGTGTACCTGTACCTATAGAATGTAGATTTGTAGAATAGCATTTCTGTGATTATTGTAAATCTTGAACCCAAGGTTTCTTCCAGTTTCTTTATGATAGCTTCGCTACTTCTTTGCAACTTGCATGTGTGTATGATTTTCATTAACCATTTCAATATGATGATGTGTTTCTTTTTAGTCCTTTGCTATATTTTCCTCTCCTCTGTGTCCGTCCCTTTCAGTTTTTTCCTAAAATATTGTGTTGTATATTTTTCTTTTATTTTCTCTTGTTTAAATTCCGACTCTCTCTCTTTCCCTTTCTCTTTCTTCCCTTTCTTTTTCCCTCTCTCTCCCTCCCCCTCTTTCTCCCTTTTTCTCTCTCTCCCTTTCTCTTTCTTCCCTTTCTTTTTCCCTCTCTCTCTCCCTCCCCCTCTTTCTCCCTTTTTCTCTCTCTCTCCCTTTCTTTTTCTTTCCCTCCTTCTCCCCCTTTTTTTTCTCTCTTTCCCTCTCTATTTGTTTCTCCGTTTCTCCTCTGTGTCCGTCCCTTTCAGTTTTTTCCTAAAATATTGTGTTGTATATTCATCATCTCGCTACTCATTCTCGTCTCACGAGTAGCGAAAGTGTCCTGTGTACTTAGTATTAGCTTGGATACTGTGTGCTTGCCATAAATCAAGCCCTCTATGACTTTATGATGTGCCATTACATAAGACCAGAGCAGGGCTGATCAAAGTGCGCCCGCTCCGTGTCTTGGCGATCCCTGCCGATAATAGAAAATGAACTATTTCGGTCTTTCAGATTTTTCATTTTATTATTTTTAACGAATCATTTGTATATCGAGAAAAAATAGTGATAGTGTGCCACAAGTTTTAGAAACCTTAGGATGGAAGAACTCTATTATTGGGTTATTTCCCCCCTGATTAAGGTGTTGGAATGCTATATTAAGTGTCTTCCTATTAATTCCATATTGGAGTTCCGGAACCCAATTATTTGATCGGCCTTATGGCACCGTAGTTACTTTCCTTACCTATCGACTGAAATTTTCGATTTTTTTATTTCGGTTTTTATTCCTCAGTGAAGTAGTCCAATCAAACTTAATGGCTCCAGTTAGACAGCTCTGAACTACTCAGCAGTAGAGGGGGAACACATCAGTCGAGTGTATGGATGTTCTCTCGATAATGAAGTCGATAAATTACATTCAAGTTTCGTGTGATGTCACTACACACCATGTTGTCTGTGCAGGGGAGGAGGACCGAATGGAGTCGGGGGGCCATAAGTTGGGCCCTCTCCAATCTTACCTTTAAAATACGCTCTCAGAACGGCTGACTTTCTCCTATCCTGTTTTCATTCTCTCTTCGTTTTCGGGACGATAAGACCTTAGCAGTTACAGTCCCCGCTGTCAAACCTTTCAACAACAAAAAGTCACATTGAATTAAATTGGTATTATCTTAAGGCGGTCTCTTCTTGATCCCTTGTGTGCCGCGTCCATTTTAGTGTAGGACTATTGCACTGAAATAAATTGATAAAGAAAAAGAAAAGATAATGATAACTTAAGAACACAAGTGAAGTAAATATCCAACACATTGGGTTTTTTGTGGAGGCCACCAAAGCATTAAGAATTTCTAGGTTATGTTTACATTAGCAGGACGGGGGCATAACTTAAGAACACAAGTGATAGTAAATATCCAACACATTGGGTTTTTTGTGGAGGCCACCAAAGCATTAAGAATTTCTAGGTTATGTTTACATTAGCAGGACGGGGGCTTTTCTTCTCTATGTGTATCTGGTTGTCCATTTCAAATGTTTCATTTTTATCTATTATATTTTTGTCTATCATAGTTATTCTTCCTGTTCATATCGCTTCTCAAAATTTCATTCTAGGTTATATCCATTATCCATACAAGTTCTTTAGCTCCGGGTACTTGAGGTTTTGACGGAGGAGCGCGAACGTCAATTCTTCGTTTTCAGGATTTTTTAATAAGATTCAGAATACCAGAAATTTTTATTCTTTTTTAAATTCAAATAGATACTTTCACTCTTTCAATGGGTCCCAAATTGACACCAATTGAATAAATTTTGCAAACTGTCTGTACTTCTCCAATCTTTCATTATTGTCAGAGTTTTCGATGGCATCGAAGATGTCTCTAATTTCCTCCCAATACCCGGTCGATAATTTGCTGAGGGTATTGAGTTTCTCATAGTAAATCATTCCATTGGAAATCACCTGGAACTTTGGTCGCATTAGCCCGACTCATTATAGGCGAACCAAACGCAAAACCGCAGACTACCTGAATCCAACGGGTCTCCGAGACCAAACCACGGCCAAAATGTTGACTGGTTTTTAACCTCGATGGAATTCAATTCGAAGCAACCTGGCAATATCGTGGATTGTGGCCAATTTGGTCTCTCTTCTGCTCCGGAGCGAATTTAAACTTTAACGGAAAAATTCCATAAAAACAACTTTGAGCCACCCAAATCGATTTGAATTTCGAATCAAAACTCGAGGTGCTGTTAGATTATGATGAAGACAAATTGGCGTCATTTGGACATGTGTGGATCGGTACTGGAAACTGGAACTAGGACTAGATTAGAACCAGGGCTGCTTAGTGGCGGAGGTGGATCTCAGTAGTGTGAAATGTTAGAGGTTTGATAGAAGAGAGGGAACTGTAACTGATGCTTACTTACTTACTTTCCATGTCCGGAAACAAACTTCAATTTCCAGAAATTGGCGATGTGAGTGGCTTTTGGGTTTGCTTGCATGAGAGCATGTAACTAGGTACTAAGCTCTTGTCGTTCCAAAAGCGAAGAGAGAAGAAAGACGGGAAGCCAGCCGTTCCGAAAACTAACCTTATCTGTTTAGGATAAAATCCACCCCGGGCGGGGATAGAATCCGCGATCTAGCGGTTGCAAAGAAGACGAGCTACTCTCCAATCTATCGAGTTGCAATGTCTGGAAATCTTTCTTGGATTTGCGTAACGCTATTGACTCTCTCAGGAGGTTTCCTCAAGGGTCATCTTTTGGTCCATTGGACTCTCGTCGGGACACAGGTGGGTAACCCTTATACCTTATAGCCTTGTTAATTTATAAGGAATTATTGACCTCCGTGCCTTTGTGCAACACAGAAGATCTTCTTCCGATGTTCTAGGTACAATTCATGGGTTCTATTTAGATACTTGTACAGTCCAGAATACAGGAGTTATTCTTCTGATCTGCTGTTCTTCTTCTGAGGTTATAGATACTTGTATACTCCATAAACACAACCGAAAACATCTTCTTCTTCTAGTTGTACAACCGAGAACATATACAGGAGGCTGCCTCTGCTTCTGGTAGTGTTGGCCGTGCTCCCAGAGTGGCTACTGTCTTCCATGTTCCTCCACAGTAGGACAGATATCCTTGCGAACAGCATCTGATCTTGCTGATATCGCCAAGTTGTACAACCGAGAACATATACAGGAGGCTGCCTCTGCTTCTGGTAGTGTTGGCCGTGCTCCCAGAGTGGCTACTGTAGCAGATGATAGAATGGGCTAAGCAGTTTGCCAATATTTTGGTTCAGAGCCGGATCTGGAAGTTCTTTTTTTGTGGCTTTCTTTCAAGTGGCAGGGTTCTCCTGAAGGAGCTCTTCCAACCAAAATGTGTGGAAGACCTCCTCCTTACATTGTAAAAAATGTAAATGCAGTTTCTTTGTGTTATTATGCCACAACTTTGGTGCTCACTGCAGCATCGTAGGATTTTCCCAATATCTCAATAATCCTAAAATTCAATGTTTACCTACCATGCTGGCACCGGTCGCTATGCGCATTTATATGTCATAGGAGCAACTACTTGAGGATAGGTGTCATCTTGGAATCAGTACTAATACCAACCGTCTTTGGATGTGGAACCGAATTCTTCCGGTAACTTCTTTAAGGCAACTTTTCGATATCAGCATATCTTGGGCTTGCTAGCAACTAGAGTTTAGGGTTGGTGTTGGTGCCAAGAAGGTAGATCATTGAGGTTTGTTATATATTAGATATTGTAAGTGTGTTCACACACAGTCGACGGTCGTCGATCGACAAGGTGAATCTATTTTGTCAAGCCATTGTACGATTTTAGTTGACATCCATCAAGTCGATCGACGACTATGTGTGGACACAGCTTTAGAATCGGATGTATCTTGGGATCGATGTCGATTGAACCCGTACACTGAATTGACAACACAGATTCACCTCGTCGACCAATGGCGATGTGTGGACACGGCGGACACGGCTTAACCTTTTGCGTACAGAATCAATTTCACCAGAATCGCTCTTACGGTAGGATTCATGTCCCACATGAAACTCAAGTGTTGTTGTTACTCAAAGCATAGAAGGAGAAGAAGAAGAAGAAGAAGAAGAAGAAGAAGAAGAAGAAGAAGAAGAAGAAGAAGAAGAAGAAGAAGAAGAGTGGCGGCGTTGCAGATGATAGAATGGGCTAAGCAGTTTGCCAATATTTTGGTTCAGAGCCGGATCTGGAAGTTCTTTTTTTATGACTTTCTTTCAAGTGGCAGGGTTCTCCTGAAGGAGCTCTTCCACCCAAAATGTGTGGAAGACCTCCTCCTTACATTTTGGGATAGGTATAGTGCTCTTCTAAACACGATTGTTTTAGTAGTTTACCCCAACTGGGTTTGGTCATTGGCAATTTTTAAGAGAATTAGACGAATGGACCGAAAGAAATAGTTTCGTTTTCGATTAAAATCAGAATTGAGAATTGAAGCATCTCTTCTTCACCGTTGAAATTCATGTCAGGTTGTGTGTCTTCCTTGCGAGAGACTCAGCCACCGTCTAAATGCAAAAAGCTAACATTTGAACATATAAACTCCGGGGGTAAAAGGATTTTTCAGTCTCATTCTGGCAGTATAAACAGGGTATATCCCATTCTATTCTATTCTGGCAATGGCATCCCGGGCAACCTTAGCACAATGCAGCTCGCAGCAACCCGAACATACCACATGACCACATCGACACACAATGAAGCTTGCAGCAACACGACACGGGATTATATTTTGACTTGGTCTGACTGTAGTAAGTACGATCGTTTGTACTGATAGTAAGGTCCACAATGTTCCTATAGTAATACCGGGTGACGTAGTGGTAGGAAGTGGTATCGAGGGAACTAACTGCTAAGGTCTTATCGTCCCGAAATGGAAGAGGAGAGGACAGGATAGGAGAAAACCAGCCTTTGCGAGAACGAACTTGAGGTTTGACAGAGGGAACTGTAACTTCGGAGAACTTATCGTCCCGAAATCGAAGAGAGGATCACAGGATAGGCGAAAGTCAGCCTTTACGAGAAAGAACCTTATTATGTTTAGGTCTTTAGGATAATTTCCGCCCTGGGCGGGAATGGAGTTTGCTCGGAAGGACTCTAAAGATGTTACAAAGATTTTTCTTGGACGTTGAACGGTTATAAGTAGGAATTTCCCCGATACTATTATTTTGTACTTCGACGATTTTTGTTGGACGATCAATGCGATTAAAGGTCGTCCCAAACAAAACGTAGCTTTAGAAGACGATGAAGTTGATGGCGCTAGGCTCTCCTTGGTTCAGATTCAATGTCACATCTTGGAGGTACCTGAAAGAACACACTGCCCTCACATGTGTTTCGACCTTTACTTTCCGTGCCCGTCATAATGCCATGATACCCATCTCGCAGCGTTGGAAGGATTGAGAGTTTAAAACCTCTAGGACGCCAAGAAACAATGTCTGCTGGATCTACTGGGCTCCATCCATGTCTATCTTGGGTGATACCCCCGGTATATTTCGGGCACCGAATGGTAATATATCTATAGCACAATAAATAAACTTGTGCTTATAAATCAGTGTATTTCTCCTGAGTAACTTATAGTGTTCTCCATTAGTGTGTGATGAGATGCATCGATCTCGTAAATTATTTTAAAATTAATAAATAATTTATTTTCAAACATTTATTTTATTTCATTTTTTCCTCAATATCTGTATACTGTGTGTACACAAACTTTTTGCTTATCATTTGGTGATACCTAGTGTTAATCTATTAGAGTGATGTGACCTGCCAAAGTTAATTCCTCAAGATGGTCTTGGGTCAGGATGGTCCTCTATGTCCAATATGTAAGCTGACGTTCTATGGACGCCAAAACCGCATCCTATGCGTAATCTGTAAGTTGTATGTTCATTGCAAATGTGCTGGTATCTCTACCACTGAGGAATATAATTCTGCAGCCCCTACTTTCAAGTGTAGGGTGTGTTCTGGTTCTGATAATCTTTCGGATGGAAATAGCCATTCTTCAAAATCTGGGGTGACTGGGAACAATGCCGACCCCCCTACTACTACTACTACTAAGTCTACTAAGTCTGCTTCTGTCAACAGCAACGTCAAGCGTACTGTTGGTGTCACTGATTGGCGAGATCTTCCGACCACTGATATTGTACAGGAACAGTATCTTCCAATGATCCTTAACAAACTGAACGAACTGTCCTCAGAGGTAAAGAGCCTCAGGAACCAAGTAGGTTCTCTCACTGCTAAAAACACTGAACTGACTAACACTATTCAAAAGCTTCTTCATCCTACAGATGTACCTCCTGGTAGGAGCAATGGCCCCCCTCCAGCTCCAGCTCCATCATATCTAAGTGTGGCGAGTAGAAACACCACCACCCAGTATAGGCCTGGACCTAGTCATCGGAATGATCAGTTCCGAGTTGAAGATGACAATGTGTTTGTTCCGGCGGCTCATGCTAGTAATACTCCAATGAGGAACTTTCTCAACTCCGAAACCTCTAACTACTCCAATCAAAGTGATGATGGGTTCACTGTGGTGAAGAATAAGCGGCAGCGCCGGGGTCAGAAGAAATCTGGTGGAGTTGATAGTCCTCGTCTGTCTCGTACCCAGACACCCAGATTGAAAACTACTGAACGATCAAAGAGACCACCATCACCACTCATAGGAGAAAATACTGATTCATCTCTGCAAGTAATCGAGCGTCCAGGAAGAATCAAAACCAAGAGTCTGTTTGTGTCAAGATTTAGTCCTGAAACTACTGTTGATGATATCAAGGATTATTTGTCAAGATGTCTGTCCCTGTTGGGTGAGGTCAAGGTCTCGCGGCTGGCAACACGGTTTAGTAATTATACATCTTTCCACGTAGAAGTACCGGAAAAAGATTTTCCTCTCATCAATAATACTTCAATCTGGCCACGAGGTGCTCTCATCAAAAGTTTCCGAGGTAGATTGACACCTGAAAAATGTTTTACTGAGCAGCCCCAAATCAACCAAGCTGATAATCATAGTCATGATGAAAATGTGTTGTCTTCTGGTGATATGTCAGGAAATAGATCTGACTCGAACCAAATCTCTCAAAATGCATCTGAGTCAGGAGATGGTACCAATTCAACATGATGACCGAGCCGCCTCATGATAGTTTTGTTTCTGCTAGGTGTTGGTGCCAAGAAGGTAGATCATTGAGGTTTGTTATAAATTATTTTAAGTGTGTCCACACACAGTCGACGGTCGTCGATCGACAAGGTGAATCTATGTTGTCACGCCATTGTACGATTTTAGTTGAACTCCATCAAGTCGATCGACGGCTATGTGTGGACACAGCTTTAGAATCGGATGTATCTTGGGATGGGTAGGTACAGACGAATTATTCCAAGTCAAACAAATTTGAAAATCAATCCAATTCGAGGACCAAGGGGTCTGAGCAGGTTCCGATCTAACTCCGAGTGGCATTGCAGCCAATTTATGCAAATCTCCAGCGAGAGAGAGAGAAGACTTTGGTTGTTCTGAAATTCAGACTCAATGTCAGAAAATCTGCGGACAGATTGGAAATGAGAAGAAGAAGAAAGGTCAACACTTATTTAATTAAAGTTCAAACTCGGATTTTCGTCCTCACCATTGTCCTCCCTTTTTCAGCTAAAGTTTCTCAAGGGTGAGCTAGCTATTCATACTGTAGGTACTAAAGTCAGAAGTTCTGGTCTTTATTTTTCTCCAAAATGACCCTTGACAGATTCGATTGTGTCGTTCGCGACGGTCCCTCCTAGTTTAGATTTTTGAGTAAAGGCCTAGGTAGTATAAGGTTATATCGATGAGATGATACTCAAAGTTTCGTTAATTAGGTAATTAGGGAACCTTGCTCTCAAAGAACCTGATGCTTGAGATGATCCTTCTCAGCTAAAGTTTCTCAAGGGTGAGCTAACTATTCATATTGTAGGTACTAAAGTCAGAAGTTCTGGTCTTTATTTTTCTCCAAAATGACCCTTGTGTCGTTCGCGACGGTCCCTCCTAGTTTAGATTTTTGAGTAAAGGCCTAGGTAGTATAAGGTTGTATCGATGAGATGATACTCAAAGTTTCGTTAATTAGGTAATTAGGGAACCTTGCTCTCAAAGAACCTGATGCTTGAGATGATCCTTCTATTTTCAAATTGGAATTTCTGCAAAGTTTTTTTGTGTAGGTAAGTAGACAACCTACTTTACAAGACGAATTCGAATTTTATCGCGATTCTATCCAGTTTCTAAACCAAGTTCTGATTTCTCCAAAATGACCCTTGTGTCGTTCGCGACGGTCCCTCCTAGTTTAGATTTTTGAGTAAAGGCCTAGGTGGTATAAGGTTGTATCGATGAGATGATACTCAAAGTTTCGTTAATTAGGTAATTAGGAAACCTCGCTCTCAAAGGACCTGATGCTTGAGATGATCCTTCTATTTTCAAATTGGAATTTCTGCAAAGTTTTTTTTTGTGTAGGTAAGTAGACAACCTACTTTACAAGACGAATTCGAATTTTATCGCGATTCTATCCAGTTTCTAAACCAAGTTCTGATCTTGTTTGGTTATCTGTGGAGTCTCTGGCACCTTGTTTGGTTGTGCACTTGAGAGTTTGTGAGCCGCCCATCGAGTGCAAGTTTCTCACATAGTATTTCGCTGTTGTCTCGGGGACCTAGTACAATAGTCATGTGGTTATTGTGCTCGTACAGCTTGGTATGTACTCTATTGCAAATATTCAGAGTCCAAACTGTCCGCACCAAGTTCCTAATGGCTGAGACCACTTCGGTACCAACTGATTACCAACTACGGTAGGTACCAACTCCTGGAGGTTTGGTATCGAACCATCTCGGAATCAGCACCAAGTATTTGAAGATTGTATTCCAAGTTTGTAGCTATCTCTAAGATAGTTCTTGGTGTTAGATAGCTACCAAAACCTTAGGGTCAGTAGAAACTACTTAAAGATTGGACTTAAGTGGATCCAAGTTTGTAGGTAGTCGACGCCGTCGATCGATGTCGATTGAACCCGTACACTGAATTGACAACACAGATTCACCTCGTCGACCAATGGCGATGTGTGGTCACGGCGGACACGGCTCAAGATAGTTCTTAGGATTGGATGGGTACCAAAACCTTACACCCAAATTTATGAACAAAATGCTGGCTCTTAAGTTCGTGCTAAGCATAGTCTCAAGGCATTTGATTGGTCAATTTTGACTTGTAATCAGAATACATCAGTTTCCTTCTTACACAATCAGAATACATCAGTTTCCTTCTTACAGGATAAGGAAACTAAAAAACCTAATAAGTAAAACTGAAAATTTGGAACTTGGTGAAAAAGTTAGATAAAAAAAAGTCCTCCTTGGGAGTAGGAATTATAGGAAAAGCATTTTCAGCTAAGCAGCCAAACTATCAGCAGCAGAAGCAGCACCGATGATTGTGGATCATTTATAAACATGAGTTGCCATCAGCGTCATTCAGCAGCAGGTTTTCTATTCAGCTTTCACTTCTTCAGCATTTGCTGCATCAATATTGAGATCAGTATCGTTTGAGGTGGAGGTTAAAACTGCTCCAAATATCTCCTCTTATTTGAGACGGAAGTGATACTGCTCCAAATATCTTCCCCTATCCAAACCTTCTTCCCCTATGTCTGCCCTACCTTTCCCCTCCTCCCTTTTCTTCTCCCTTCCCCTCCATAATTTTCCTCCCCTTCTTTTTTCGTTACTCTCAGGTGTAGCCACTTGAGGTTAGGGCTTTTATAAGGCTTAAGAAGGCAACATCATCTTTTATATTGGAACTTTTGGCTTTTCATATTGGAATATTTGGCATACGAATCTTCTAATTTGTGTGGCAAGAGTGTCTCTTCTTTTCCTTCTTTTTATTAGTTTTCTTCCTCTTCTTCTTCTTTTCCTCCTCTTTATTAGTTTTCTTCCCCTTTTTCTTCTTAAATAATCTTATATTGGAAAGCTGAAAGACTCTTTCTATTAGGTACTCATATTCTTCCTATATTACCTCTTTCTCTTTCCCCTTTGTCTATTCTTCGTCTTTAAGTTCCTCTTCGCCATACACTTTATTATGATTCTTCTTACATTCTTATATTCTTCTTTTGTCCTCTTACCTTGATAGTGAAAGCATCTTGGAGAGTTTGAAAAGTGAGAACTTTTGTGGGAAACAATATTCGAAGATCAGAAAAAATGAAAGTTTTTTCCTTTCCTTTTGTTAGATGATGTTGATGGAAGAAATGTTTCCGAAAGTTGCTCTTTCTTTAGACTTTCTTTTTAAGCTTTTGTAACGGGATTGAGTTTGTTTGGATCTTCATTATTGATAGGTAGTAGGTACATAGTTACATAGTAGGTAGTGGGCCGAACGCTTTAGGTGACTATAGGTAGATGGCTAGATAAGTTAAAGGTAGGTTAGGCTAAAATGCAAGACAGGGAGATTCAATTGTTCAAAAAGAGAAGGAGGAAGAGGAAGAAGAAGAAGAAGAAGAAGAAGAAGAAGAAGAAGAAGAAGAAGAAGAAGAAGAAAACAAATCTGATATCTTTGTACCTAGACTGAGCTGAAAGTTCCTGAGCCCCCATTTGTATGATAAGTAGATCGCCTTGGAGTAAATGGCTAAAATACAAGACAGGGAGATTCAATTGTTCAAAAAGAGAAGGAGAAGAAGAGGAAGAAGAAGAAGAAGAATAAGGAAACAAATCTGATATCTTTGTACCTAGACTGAGCTGAAAGTTCCTGAGCCCCCATTTGTATGATAAGTAGATCGCCTTGGAGTAAATGAATATCTCCACTTTCCCACTTTCCCAATTTTACCTTTTGCTTTTTCCCCCCCTTCATTTTTTCAATTTCAAAATCCCTCTCTCTCTCTCTCTCTCTCTCTCTCTCTCTCTTTCTATTGAATATTGACAATCAGGTTCCCTGATGACGGCTTTCATCAAAGGCCAAACCCACGCCAGGTGTGTCCTTCATTTTTTCAATTTCAAAATCCCTCTCTCTCTCTCTCTCTCTCTCTCTCTCTCTCTCTCTCTCTCTCTCTTTCTAATTGAATATTGACAATCAGGTTCCCTGATGACGGCTTTCATCAAAGGCCAAACCCACGCCAGGTGTGTCATATGGTGGGGGAAATCCAAAACAGATTTGGTGAGCTTTTACCCCTCCCGATATGCTGCTGCTTTTCATTAAATTTTGAGAAGAGGATGTTTGTCTTCTTCTTTCTCTTTCTTTTTCTTCTTCTTTTGAGGTGGATAAGTAGAATACATATTTATAATGAGTGGATATTTGTAAGCAGATTACATTTTTTGGGAGAGGTTTTGAGAGACAAATTGATCTAGGAGTGTTTTGGTGGTTTAAGTCTAGGCAAGAGAAGATAAAACGAAAACAAAACCTCCAGAACTCCAAACTCAATACGAACTATCCACAGGTTTTCAACTGAAGAAGGAAGCGGATGTAGACATTGTAGCTCTTAATAGTTCTGTAGTTGAAGCTGAGATACTAATAGTTGGCGTTGAACAATTTATTGGACTTGGATTAAAATTAAGTCTGTAATTTGTAAACACGAAACAAGATGTAAACAAATAAAGTGTGAAAAATATGTATGATGTATCCACCTAAAAAAAGAGTACATACAGGTAGGTACTTTATACATAATATAGGTACATATGTATGTAATTATCTTGTTTGTAGTTTTACTTATTTATTGTCTCCGTCAGGTGTCATAAAATTGATCAAACCCTAATCTGTATGTTTTCTTTGGTGTGCTTTCAGGTAAGTTCCAAGAGACAACAATTACCGTAACAATCATGATCTTCACTTTATCTTGGTAAGACGGTAAGTTGGTTGATATTAGGCATTTCCGCATTTCATAATGTGAGCTTTTTCTTTTTCTTGTGAACCAGAAGCAGATTTCCATTGAAATTAAACAGGATCAATTTCAAAACTCCATCCCCACGCCATCTCTGCCCCTTGTGAAAGAGCATAATATCGTCATAGATCAAAAATCCAATAATTCAAACATTCCCAAACAAACCCCCTGTCACCCGATAGATCCCCATGTTACGCCTAACTCCAAGCAAATCTCAAACCTTGGGGTCATAAATTTCGAATTAGACAAAAAGTGTCACCTAGATTTTTTTTTTTTTAGATTTTTCGTTTTCTATTCCTTTTGAAATAAATAAAGCAATCACAATATTCTAAGCACAGTACCGCGTTCTGCCGATGTCAAACAGGAGGTTCCGTATCCAGGGGATATATTCGGTATCCAGGGGGCACGGTTGGTCCAGTGGTAACGCGCTTGCTTGCCATTCAGAAGGTCCCGGGTTCGAATCCCACCATCGACAAAAATTTGTACTATCCACTCGACCCCAAAACTCGCTGTATCTTTGTGAATGATTAAGAATTGAGACATTATCAAATTGATTGTTTTTGGAAGTGATCCCAACAACATCCTTCATTTTCCTCAAAAAGACCCTCAGGGAAAGCAGGGTCAGGCCCCTTTTTGTACACAAGCCCTCAATCAAAACGTGTCCAAGTCGAGGGCTTCAAATATGAATATTCAAATTAACACTTTGACTGACGTCCATTAGTGTCTCCACAAGTTGTTTTTGTGACATCAGTTTTAAGACGTTTTGCATTGGATATAAATTGATGTCAACTGTCAATGCTGTCAGAGAAGTAAAAGTTGACGGAAAGGACATTGCTGAGAGCTTAAACACAGATCAACACTTAGCGAGCAGACAGGTTAACGGAGATGTAAATGTCAACCTTGAAGAGATTACCAAAAAAAAAATCGAAGTAGGTATAGAAGGAGAAGAAGTAGAAGTACAAAGATTGGCTTACCTAACCCATGAGAGCCGAGGCCTACATTAAAGCCACACCAAATTTGACCAAACCCTTCTCTCTTTTTCGCCAATATCTCAGTCGCTCCACGTCAGAGTGCTTCGAAAACAAAATTTCCTACTATTTACAATATGACTTGACATATTTACTCAGTACCGGTCCGGAGATAGAAGCAGTTCAAGTTCAGCAAGATCCAATGGGCTAACATCCATATTCCCACCAAATGCGTCTGCAAAACCTGATATAACTCTCGTCTCATTTGAAGCTCACCGCATCTTGCATCGGTGGAAACGCAAACGCAATAATAATAATAAGCTTGTACATCAGAATGTAATTTGAAGTTGTAAAATTTTACGATCAATCTAAAGAGAGAAGCTTCATACTTGAAGTATACTTCAAGGATTTACCGAGAAGATCACATGATAAATTTCACATCAAAACTTTGCCCGTACCTACCCATCAATCTCAGCCATTATAATATGGTACACATTTCAGGATATTATATGGTACAATTTTTAGACAAGGGGTTATCATATTCAGTATTAATGGCAAAATCGTGAGTACAGATCTAAGATCCATCAGGCAGACATTTGTCAGATATATCAGAAATTTGTTTTTACCTTGGGTTGTGAACTTTGGATCAAAACGTTTCCTGAGAGGACTGTATAGTTTGTCCAATGTGACATTGAAATTTGCTTTGATTTGGTCTCTGATGTGTAGATATCTGTCTGATTAATAGTCTGTCGCGTTTAGCAAGGTTGTTTCGTTGATCGAACGAACCAAGTTTTAAGTTTTAACTTCACGATACCTGTCGGATTAATCAAGAATGTTAAACACGCGGATACCAACGTCTCGCGAAGAAGAATAAGGAATGTCTTGATGAATATATTGGCAAGACATTAGAATATTAGCAGAAATGTATGAAGAATATTAACAATAATATTAGCAGAAATACGTACCTACTGATATGAAGAAATAAACAACATCAATGATATTAGTAAGGAGATTAAGAATGCGAAAATTATCGCTGAATATTTTGCAATCATTTGGTACTACTGTCACACAGGAATCAACATAATATTGGAGGCATTGGTCATTAGTGATATTGAAGATTTTTTCTTTCTTTTTTTTTAAGTAGTTATCTAATTCTATTTCAGCAACCCAAATAGAAAGAAACTGATTACCCTTTGGGTCTTATTGGGTCATTGTGGGCCAATGGCTATCATTTTCTAAACTTCAACAGCTTCAACTAACACCTTTCAAATAATATCATCAAAGAACCTCCATGAAAACCCCATCCAAAGCCTCCATTTCCACACGTATTTCTTCGTATTCGTATAGAAAAAATACGTTTGTCTTCGATATCCATACGTTATGTTCTCGTATTGTTACTATCAGTCACGCCATATCTATTCTTGATAATGGTCGTCAGCAGAAGAAAATTCATTCCTCTCTACACTCATTCTGAATGTATGGTCTTCAAGCTCATCTCAGAATTCAACGTTAGGACATAGTCTAATAAAGTCAATCATCCCTGTGTTAAGTTAGGTAACTAGTTGTGTTGTGTTTTATTTGACACGTCTTCCCCAGCCACCCAGCGTCGGTCGCCACGTCCGGCCGACCTTAAACTACAAGAGACGAACCAGCACGTTTACGACAACACCCACCTACAGGACAGAGTTAAATATACCTACTTAGCTATGATGAGAACCTAACCATACATGAAGTCCTTTCATAACACAGACTCACAGAGGTATATAAAACCAACTAAACACAGACGTTAAACCAACACCCCGGGGAGATTTCTTCAACATCATCTTTGTTATTTTTACCTTTCGTTGGAATAACTTTTCCGTTTTGGACAAGAACTTTCAGTAATGTTCACTTAGTTTCATTTGTATAGGTATGTATGTTCATATATTCATATATACTTTTGTTCATCTATTCATTTTCGCTTTAAATTCTTCAGAGTTTGGAGTGAACACAAATTTGTCCGTTTTGTCCGTTTCATTTGCTATCATACGTCATCCGGAGATATCTCCGGATCCAGGATCGAGGCAATAATATTCTAATTAATTAACCCTTGAATGTCTTCGAGGCAAGATTTAGTACCTATCTGAATTATTTAACCCTTTAAGCCTCAAAGTGGGCTTTTTGAGTAGGTACCATCCAAGCTAACTTAAGATCACAGATTCTAAACTACTTATTTACTTGAATAAACAAGCTTCATTATCCCAATCACATGAAATATTGGAGTTCGGTGTGCACTCAGCCTCGTGAGGACAATTGAGTAGCTACTCTAAACGACCAGTGGCGGCATTACCTCAGTAAAAAGAAAAAATCATAGATATAAATGGTACAGGAGGCTCTTAGTAATGCTGTGATATCCACAAAAATTGTGAAGAAGGTCTCAGCTTCACCACAAATAAATCATTAATTAGATTTTTCTTTTTTTTTAGATTGGAGATTTTTACAGCCCTGTCTATATTAATCTGAGGTTGGTCAAAGTATGGTTAATTACTTCAACGTGACCTTGATATTGTGACGTCACTGGTACCTAACTACTCCTTGGTCAACATCGACAGTAGAAGATTTATCAAAATGTTGAATTCGTCCCCGAGAGTTGACATTTTGTGAATTGATTGATTCTGAATACATTAAAAAACATTCGAGGCAATAATATTCTAATTAATTAACCCTTGAATGTCTTCGAGGCAAGATTTAGTACCTATCTGAATTATTTAACCCTTTAAGGATATAAATGGTACAGGAGGCTCTTAGTAATGCTGTGATATCCACAAAAATTGTGAAGAAACTCTCAGCTTCACCACAAATAAATCATGAATTAGATTTTTTTTAGATTAGATTTTTACAGCCCTGTCTATATTAATCTGAGGTTGGTCAAAGTATGGTTAATTACTTCAACGTGACCTTGATATTGTGACGTCACTGGTACCTAACTACTCCTTGGTCAACATCGACAGTAGAAGATTTATCAAAATGTTGAATTCGTCCCCGAGAGTTGGCATTTTGTGAATTGATTGATTCTGAATACATTAAAACAAGATTCGAGGCAATAATATTCTAATTAATTAACCCTTGAATGTCTTCGAGGCAAGATTTAGTACCTATCTGAATTATTTAACCCTTTAAGCCTCAAAGTGGGCTTTTTGAGTACCATCCAAGCTAACTTAAGATCACAGATTCTAAACTACTTATTTACTTGAATACCTAAACAAGCTTCATTATCCCAATCACATGAAATACATAGCACTCATTTATAAAATCTGGTTATCAATGCTAGATTTGACATAGAATCTATAGCACTCATTTATAAAATCTGGTTATCAATGCTAGATTTGACATAGAATCTCATTTTCATAAGGAATCAAATCAATGCATACTAATTACTTATAGTAAGAATCGATTCCATCTTATTATGAATCAACTGACATAGACTCAATCCTTCTAATTAAGTTATTGAAGAGTTAATTAAATATAATAGGTACTCATTGAGGAGTTTAATTTCAGAAGGACCAAAAGAAAATCGAGTTTCGAGTAAGAGCAAAAAATCACAGCTTTGAAATTTAATTAGAGGTCTAGAACAACTTTTTTTTATGTTAGAATATTAGAAGAAGTTTACAAAAACTTATTGTTTTATTACAAATTTTTATTAATAAATAAATGGTTTCTTCAAAAAATGATAACAAGGGCAAGGCAAACATATAAATCTTTGACAAATGGAGTGTGCCTCAGGGCCGTATTTACGGGGGGGGGGCGAGGGGGCCCCGCCCCTCAAGCTACATTTTTATAACTCTGTGCGTTTACTGTTTTCACTAACGATGACGATTTGATGAAGGATGACTAGGATGAGCTATATCAGCCATTCTTAACCTATGGTCCGTGGACCACTAGTGGTCCGCGAGAAGGTTTCAGGTGGTCCGCGAGAGGTGAGTAAGGAAAAAGTCATCGTGTCTCTATTTTATATAACATACCTTAATTTTATACAATAAAAAAATTGTTTTTCTCAACAAACAAAAAAATAAATAAATAATAATGTTAATTTTTCTCATTTTCTATTTCTTTTCCTACAGGTAGATATAGGTCCTCTAATACATACCTACCCATTGTCACATAGCGTGTACAATGTACAATTGATTGCATATACATACAAACATACATAATCTCAAGTGGTCCGCGAGATTTTTGGTTTATCAATAGTGGTCCGCCAATTCTAAAAGGTTAAGAACCCCTGGTTTAGATGGTGCAAAGTCAGGCTGGCATTATCATTATCTTAATAATTGAAATTACATACACACATAGCCATTATCGTTCTATCCTATAGGACAGGTCGATTCAATTGAAATAAGGGATCCTTTTTAGTTTTCAATGGAAACTTGCAAGGAACGTAGAAAAAGATATAACATTTTTTGAAAATAAGAAACAGCGAGAAGTTATACTATGAAAATAACGCGAAATTCGACTAAATTGTTGCATATTGCATACACAGAAACATGTACATGTATGTCTGTCTGTTACGGCGCTGTTACTCTGATGGACCTTTTGTTGTGCTCTTTTTACGAAAAAACGGCTTGACCGATTTTGATGAAATTTTTTGTGGTTGTTGAGAAGAGTACTGAGGGTGACATAGGCTATTTAAATTTGTCATATTCCATCCCGATTCAAAATGGCAGCACCTCAAAGTTATGACTCTTATGCCACGCTGATCCCGTACAAAGGACGGGTCAACCACTAGTCATAGATATAAATGGTACAGGAGGCTCTTAGTAATGCTGTGATATCCACAAAAATTGTGAAGAAACTCTCAGCTTCACCACAAATAAATCATGAATTAGATTTTTTTTAGATTAGATTTTTACAGCCCTGTCTATATTAATCTGAGGTTGGTCAAAGTATGGTTAATTACTTCAACGTGACCTTGATATTGTGACGTCACTGGTACCTAACTACTCCTTGGTCAACATCGACAGTAGAAGATTTATCAAAATGTTGAATTCGTCCCCGAGAGTTGGCATTTTGTGAATTGATTGATTCTGAATACATTAAAACAAGATTCGAGGCAATAATATTCTAATTAATTAACCCTTGAATGTCTTCGAGGCAAGATTTAGTACCTATCTGAATTATTTAACCCTTTAAGTGTTGACCCAGCACCTAAATGGGAAGTATTGTGTCTCTTCTCGCCCATCTGATGAGAGGCATACTACAGGATGGGGTGTTTTTTTATATTTTTTTCTCTACGTTTGATTGTAATGTTGGTTTTAATTTGCTTGATGGTTTTTTTGTATATTGTATGTTGCGTTGTGTGTTGGAATGATTTCTGTGTTGTGTGTTTGAATGGTCTCTATGTTTAGTATATTATGATTTTTTTTGTAAGTTGTTTGATTGTGTTTTTTATATTTTTTTCTCTACGTTTGATTGTAATGTTGGTTTTAATTTGCTTGATGGTTTTTTGTATATTGTATGTTGCGTTGTGTGTTGGAATGATTTCTGTGTTGTGTGTTTGAATGGTCTCTATGTTTAGTATATTATGATGCTTGGGCATGGGCTTAGGTGCTCCAGATGTAGGCAATAGAGAGTTACGAGCTTTTTTTATATGATTATTTATGAGTGCTTGCCTTTATTTGGTAAACGTGTGTATTGAGCGTGTTCCCATAGGACGATTTGTGTTTGGTTGTTCTTTATATTCAGTCCGTATGGTCTTTTCATTGTGGTTTATTTATGAGTGCTTGCCTTTATTTGTTAAACGTGTGTATTGAGCGTGTTCCCATAGGACGATTTGTGTTTGGTTGTTCTTTATATTCAGTCCGTATGGTCTTTTCATTGTGGTTTTCCAATGGTCATGCGGTGCAGGATTAGGTTTCTTCTTCTTCTTCTTTCTCTCTCTTTTTTTTTCCTTATGTTTCCACTTGCATTTTGGTCGGGAATATACCTAAATACCTACTTGGGTAGTTAGGCAAAATATGGAAAGACCAATATAACTATCTCTCCATAGTTTCCTTCTTCATCAGTTTCCTTCTTACAGGATCCTTCTTACACAATCAGAATACATCAGTTTCCTTCTTACAGGATAAGGATAAGGAAACTAAAAAACCTAATAAGTAAAACTGAAAATTTGGAACTTGGTGAAAAAGAAAAAAGATAAAAAAAAGTCCTCCTTGGGAGTAGGAATTAGAGGGAAAGTATTTTCAGCTAAGCAGCCAAACTATCAGCAGTAGAAGCAGCACCGATGATTGTGGATCATGAAAGCATTTTCAGCTAAGCAGCCAAACTATCAGCAGTAGAAGCAGCACCGATGATTGTGGATCATTTATAAACATGAGTTGCCATCAGCGTCAGACATAATATTTACTTTATACCGGTCCGGAGTTAGAAGCGGTTGAAGTTCAGCAAGATCCAATGGGCTAACATTCATATTCCCACCAAACGCGTCTGCAAAACCTTCAAATAACTCTCGTCTCATTTGAAGCTCACCGCATCTTGCATCGGTGGAAATGCAAACGCAATAATAATAATAAGCTTGTACATCAGAATGTAATTTGAAGTTGTAAAATTTTACGATCAATCTAAAGAGAGAAGCTTCATACTTGGAGTATACTTCAAGTTCTATACTTCAAGGATTTACCGAGAAGATCACATGATAAATTTCACATCAATACTTAGCCCGTACCCATCAATCTCAGCCATTATAATATGGTACACATTTCAGGATATTATATGGTACAATTTTTAGACAAGGGGTTATCATATTCAGTATTAATGGCAAAATCGTGAGTACAGATCTGAGATCCATCAGGCAGACATTTGTCAGATATATGTAGGTATCAGAAATTTGTTTTTACCTTGGGTTGTGAACTTTGGATCAAAACGTTTCCTGAGAGGACTGTATAGTTTGTCCAATGTGACATTGAAATTTGCTTTGATTTGGTCTCTGATGTGTATCTGTCTGATTAATAGTCTGTCGCGTTTAGCAAGGTTGTTTTGTTGATCGAACGAACTAAATTCCAAGTTTCAACTTCACGATACCTGTCGGATTAATCAAGAATGTTAAACACGCGGATGCCAACGTCTCGCGAAGAAGAATAAGGAATGTCTTGATGAATATTAGCAAGATATTAGAATATTAGCAGAAATAAATAACGAAATGAAGAATATTAACAATAATATTAGCAGAAATACGTACTGATATGAAGAAATAAACAACAACGCTGAATATTTTGCAATCATTTGGTACTACTGTCACACACTAGTCACACAGGAATCAACATAATATAAGAGGCATTAGTCATTAGTGATATTGAAGAATTTTTTTTTTAAGTAGTTACCTAATTCTATTTCAGCAAACAAAATAGAAAGAAACTGATTACTCTTTGGATCTTATTGGGTCATTGTGGGCCAATGGCTGTCATTTTCTAAACTTCAACTATACTTCAACTAACACCTTTCATGTAATTTCATCAAGCACCTCCACGAAAACCCCATCCAAAGCCTCCATTTCCACACGTATTTCTTCGTATTCGTATAGAAAAAATACGTTTGCCTTCGATATCCATACGTTATGTTCTCGTATTGTTACTATCACATGCCAATGGTACATTAGACACATTCCACAACAAACCAACTCCTCGTGATGCTATTGATAAGCTACGTCCAGATGAGAACAATGGTAGGCGTGGCCTAATCGTCACAAATGATAGTCGTGCCCCGTGTGGTGACAGCATGTTCCATGATATTGTCATCTATGTCATTGGCTATTGTGACAACTCTGCTCGCGAACTTCTTTATTGACTTCTTGTAAGTTGTTTGATTGTGTTTTTTTTATATTTTTTCTCTACGTTTGATTGTAATGTTGGTTTTAATTTGCTTGATGGTTTTTTTTATATTGTATGTTGCGTTGTGTGTTGGAATGATTTCTGTGTTGTGTGTTTGAATGGTCTCTATGTTTAGTATAATATTATGATGCTTGGGCATGGGCTTAGGTGCTCCAGATGTAGGCAATAGAGAGTTACGAGCTTTTTTTTTATGATTATTTATGAGTGCTTGCCTTTATTTGGTAAACGTGTGTATTGAGCGTGTTCCCATAGGACGATTTGTGTTTGGTTGTTCTTTATATTCAGTCCGTATGGTCTTTTCATTGTGGTTTTCCAATGGTCATGCGGTGCAGGATTAGGTTTCTTCTTCTTTCTCTCCTTTTTTCCCTTATGTTTCCACTTGCATTTTGGTCGGGAATATACCTAAATACCTACTTGGGTAGTTAGGCAAAATATGGAAAGACCAATATAACTATCTCTCCATAGTTTCCTTCTTCATCAGTTTCCTTCTTACAGGATCCTTCTTACACAATCAGAATACATCAGTTTCCTTCTTACAGGATAAGGATAAGGAAACTAAAAAACCTAATAAGTAAAACTGAAAATTTGGAACTTGGTGAAAAAGAAAAAAGATAAAAAAAAGTCCTCCTTGGGAGTAGGAATTAGAGGGAAAGTATTTTCAGCTAAGCAGCCAAACTATCAGCAGTAGAAGCAGCACCGATGATTGTGGATCATTTATAAACATGAGTTGCCATCAGCGTCATTCAGCAGCAGGTTTTCTATTCAGCTTTCACTTCTTCAGCATTTGCTGCATCAATATTGAGATCAGTATCGTTTGAGGTGGAGGTTAAAACTGCTCCAAATATCTCCTCTTATTTGAGGTGGAGGTGATACTGCTAAAATATCTTCCCCTATCCAAATCCTCCTCTCCTATTGCTTCCCTACCTTTCCCTCTTTTCTTTCCCCTCCTCCTCCTTTCTTTCCCCTCCTGTCTTTTCTTCCCCCCTCTATTTTTCGTTTCTCTCAGGTGTAGCCACTTGAGGTTAGGGCTTTTATAGGGATTAGGGAGGCAACATCATTTCCTTTATATTGGAACTTTTGGCTTTTCATATTGGAATATTTGGCATACGAATCTTCTAATTTGTGTGGCAAGAGTGTCTCTTCTTCTTTTCCTCCTTTTTCTTAGTTTTCTTCTTCTTCTTCTTCTCCTCTTTTTTCTTCTTCTTAAATAATCTTATATTGGAAAGCTGAAACACTCTTTCTAGGTACTCATATATTCTTCCTATACTACCTCTTGCTCTTTCCCCTTTGTCTATTCTTCGTCTTTAAGTTCCTCTTCGCCATACACTTTATTATGATTCTTCTTACTTTCTTATATTCTTCTTTTGTCCTCTTACCTTGATAGTGAAAGCATCTTGGAGAGTTTGAAAAGTGAGAACTTTTATGGGAAACAATATTCGAAGATCAAGAAAAAATGAAAGTTTTTTCTTTCCTTTTGTTGGATGATGTTGATGGAAGAAATGTTTCCGAAAGTTGCTCTTTCTTTAGACTTTCTTTTTAAGCTTTTGTAACGGGATTGAGTTTGTTTGGATCTTCATTATTGGTAGGTAGTAGGTACATAGTTACATAGTAGGTAGTGGGCCGAACGCTTTAGGACCTTTAGGTGACAATAGATGGCTATACAGGGTGGTTTGTGATTTGCGAACCACGCTTATATCTCAGAAACGGCTAGGAATTAAGGAATGAAATAAACGGCATCATGTAGATGAAA
>NW_007379038.1:0-3578 GCF_000475195.1 Diaphorina citri
AGATGCTATCACTTGCACACCTAGTGGTAACCCCTTCCCATCTAAACCTACAGGAACATTGGTGACAGGGAAATCTAAAATATTGAATAGTGCCCAGTAAGTGAAGTTGTAAGGGCGGAAGAAAGTGGCATAATGGTAAGGGGCAGATTCTGGGGCTGCTGGGAATACCAGAACACCATTGTCTCCTAGAAGTTCAGTGAGCTTGGTTTTGAGTATTTCCGTGTGCTCCTTGGCCCATTGATCAGAAGGTAATGGTAACTGCATGTCAATGAGCTTCAGAATAGATGAGAAGGTAATAGTACACATACCCAGTGGTAACTTGATCAGTTCCTTCCACCACACTGCCTCTCCTTTGAAATCATACAGCATTTTACAAAAATCATCCTTCTCTTTGGAGACCCAGTAACGCCACACATCGTATCCTAGTCTGAACTGTTTAATATGACTGAGGTCCTCGGGCTCACTATGACTTACAACTTTCAAGGCGTTCACACATTTCCGAATGGCTTGAATCATGTCTTTGGACATAGGGGACACTTTCATATCACCTGGTTCTTCGACGTAGAACACTTTCAGTTTGGCTAGATCGACTGATTTATCAAAGTTGTAGGCTGGGAGCTTGTCAGGTAGAATTAAACATTTACTGTAGGGGAGGAGATCCTCTGCATGTTTGACAATAGGTCCTGCTGCTAACATGGACTTGCCTTCCTTACCATCCCTTCCATAGATCCCCCTGCTATTCACTGACCCTGTGGTTAACTTATGTCCATACACACCACAGTACAGGGCTGGTATTCTATTGGAGCCCCCGAGATCTGTGCCTAGGCCCAGGACTGAACCACAAGCAGACACTAGGCAGGCCTCACCCCCTGAGGACGCGCCTGTGGTACGACATAGATTGTAGGGATTGTTGGATTGTCCGTATACCATATTTCTGGACTCTGACCACAGGAGTTCAGGGATGTTTGTATTCCCTAGGAGTATACCTCCAGCGGTCTTGACTCTCTCTACGATGTAAGCATCTGCATCTGCTTTCTTACCTTTCCTGGCCAACAGTCCAAGGGTATTACTAAGACCTTTACATGCGGTGCTTTCCTTGGATGTAAACGGAACTCCCAAGTATGGTTTATCCGAGATATCTTCCTCTAGTGCTATCTTCTGATCCGCTGCCTTGGCCTCCTCCAGTGCCTCAGTGTATCTTGTGTCCACCATTGCATTGAGGTAAGGATTCACTTGTTCTATCCGTTCTATGAACGCCTGGACCACTTCCACACTTGTGATGTTTTTATTCCGGATTTTCTTGGCTATTTGGGTGGCACTCTCGAGAACGATTTTATTTTTCACTGGAGGCAGCGGAAACGCTTCATCTTTGTAAATGAATGAAAAGATTATGTTGATGAACGAATCGAAACAAACGCGCACAAATATGAGGAATGTTCGGAGAAAAGTTAGGCGGTTTTTTGAAGAATGTCGCCTGGAGGATTGATCAGGAGTGTTGGAACTTGCGCTCTTTGGTGAGCACATTATGGCCACTGGGAAAAGTTGACACACAACACGAGTAACTTTGAAACTTTCAAGTTAAAAGAAAGACTATTTATGATGGGTAAGTAATGTAAAATTTAAGTGTTCATTAAATTTTAAAAGATATCATTGTAGCTCTGGATTACTATGGAACTAATCGCAATAGTTTTATTGTTTAAGTTCTCCAGATATATCTTATCACAGTAACTAACAGTAGGTACCTATAGCGAAACGACAGATAAAAGAGTAAGGTATGTTATAATACGGGACCTATGTAAACTTTAATAATATTTTATAAATTTATATCAATATCTAACGAACGTGAACAACCACTTATTTCGCTTCATTCCACTCGGAAAATTTCAAAACATTGAAGTACCACAATTTATTCAAAGAAACTCGAGGGAAAAAAATTCAGAAAAAACCACCACCGTTTTTCAACGTGGAAACGAAAATGTATAAAAAGTATAAATTATAAAAACAAAAATTTTGCTTATATATCTTCCTACATAGTATTGATATTTTTAAGTACGGAGTACTCCTTATGAAACAAGAATTTCAATTATCTTATCTACCTATTCCAATTAATAGAACAGGTACTGACTGACCGACTGGTACTAATGATTTCAAGAATATTTTAGGAAAACATTAAAGAAAAAGATATTTATTTATTTAAAATTTGTTAAACACAAAGCAAGAGCAACTCTGTTGAACGAAACAAGCACTGAGTTTTACTGAGGCAAGAGAATATTTGCTGTTGCTGGTGATTGTTTTGAAAACCGGAACACATTCAAGTGACTGGCAGTCTCATTATAAAATGAACTGTAAACAACTTCTCTCTTCTCTTGATAGCCTGGCGCTGGTTCTCAGTCAGCTGTTGATAATACAACTCAGGCTCTCACCTAAAGTTGTTCTAAGGACAAGCTCACAAACATGAATTCTCTTACAATAGCCGTGGGTATTTTCGTTTCAGAGTTTTCATTGTGAAAAGCCCGCCTAGTTAGCTTGGTTGGTAGCGCGTCTGTCTTATAAGCACTAGGCCGCGGGCTCGATTCCTGCCCGGGGCGGATTTCATCCTGAAGGAATAAGGTTCGTTCTCGGAACGGCTAGCTTCGTCCTATCCTTCTCTCTTCGATTTCAGGACGATAAGACCTTAGCAGTTACAGTTCCATCTGTCAAACGAAATGGAGAGAAAGTCAGAGAAGTGGAAGAATGCTTTAAAGAAAAGAGGACTGAGAATCAACAGGAAGAAAACTGTGCAGCTAAATTTTGGATTGACCAGAACAGAGAGTACACCTAGATGGAGAACAGCTCAACGTGGTAGACAAGTTGAAGTATTTGGTATCACTAGTGAATAAACAGACTATCAGCAATGTCAGCATAGGTAGGTAGTAGGTATCCATATTTTACAATGTCAGCATCAGCATATCCATATTTTACATCATGTGTTACCTTCACGCTAATCTTGTTAATCCTGGTGGTTAATTATTATCGACAGTATTCTACAAGTCTACACCAAACCAGTCTTACGTCTAATCAAATCACGTTTAATTACCAATGCTGGTGATTTTCACTGTAACGCCCACCACACACGGCCAAGTATAGTTGTATTCAACAACACACTTCAACAACACACTTTAATAATGTTCCCTTTAAATTACAACCCGACACCAGCAATATGCTGAATGGGTTGCGAAAACTTTTCTTCATAAATCTTTTTTCAATGTATATTATTATTATTATTATTATTTTTATTATTATAATACCTGTTATTGAATTATTATTATTGTATAAATAAATGGAAAGTATTGTTTGAAAAAAAAAAAAAAAAAAAAAAAATAGGGGATGGGCCAAATTTACAAGGTAGGTACCTAATGGCCAAAAAATTACTCAAGATCAAAAGTAGGTACATACTTACATGGAGAGAGAAAAAAGAGTGGTAAGCTGGTAAGTCTTTTTTTTTATTTTCCTAATTTTGATCATGCTGGACATACACAATAAGAAAAAAAAAAAAATAGTCCCGGAATTCGAACCCGGGACGTTTTAAAGTCCCGGAA
>NW_007379038.1:3898-20671 GCF_000475195.1 Diaphorina citri
ATTCACGATCCAGGGCAGTTAAGGAAGGCATTTCTTTCATACGGGTTTTACAAATAATAATACAGAAATACAAACCTTTCTTTTATAACGTGTGGATGCCTATTTGCATAGGTATTCCCAATTAGTTAGTCTTGTACATTGTTAACTTCTTCTTATTGATCTCTCTTCTGATATCCCTTTTAACCATATGAAGTTCTGTATTAGTCTGGCTAGGATGGGACATATGAGATTCAAGCTGTAATAACGTTCGTTTATATGTCGTCTTTTTATGTATTGTAATCGCTCTCTTTTTACAACGTTTTATCAGGACTTCTCTTCTTTTATTCTCTTTTGTTCATGCGAACACAGGAAGTTCTGAAGTACGCACCTAAACCCCCACCCCTGCCCTGCCTGCAAAGTTGAAAGGACGCCCATGAGCCTACACTTTTGCAAAGCTAAATAACGCCCTTGCCTTGGCCCTGCAAAGTGTACTTTAGTTATCCTAATAAATAACCTTTGCCTTACCCAAGATTTATAAGTGATTTTCCTCCGTGTCCCTTCCTCGGCTCCTTCTCCACCTCGTCTGTTGTAGGTTCCTAACCAAGTGTCCTATTACAAAACACATACGTGTAACGTATTTGTCAATCTCTATGGGTCCGAAGTACGTTTACCTAGCCCTTTCAAGGCTATTGACTTTAAAATTTTCTTCCCCCAAATGGTCGGCAAATTTTTTGAGGTTTTTTTTTTTTTTTTATTATTGCAATTTTTTCTCATTACCTTGTATAGGTAGGTAAATTAACTATACATGGTAATAGAAAGTAAAAAATCTCTGGTGAGATAAGGGCTGAAAAAAATATCTTGAGAAAGTATCTTTCCTGTCGAGCTTGAATTACTCAACTGAATGCTTGCTTGAAAACTATTGGAGGAGACTGAGAGATAAATGGAGAAAATAGATAAAGGAGGGGGATAATAGAGAGAGGGAGAGAACCGATAATAAAGACAGGAAGAGAAAAGTTGATAATAGAGAGAGGGAGAGAAAAGGAGGGGGAGGATAAGAGAGAAAGGAAGTTGGATTATAGAGAGCGGGAGAGAAAGGGAGGAGGGGAATAATGGGAGAAAAAATAGGATGAGATAGAGATTAATAGAGAGGGAGGCACTTAGATGAAGTGAGAAAGTATGGAGAAAGATGAAAATACAAAAATAATGGGAGGGAGAGAGAAAGAGAGGAAGGGAGAGAGGGAAAGAGTGTGTGAGAGAGAGAGAACCTGCAAGATAAAAAGTGTTAGGTGAGGTCAGTCAAGTGTGAAATTTTGAAAAATTAAAATCTAAATCACTGGCAGGCTCTCTCTCCTTCCCTCCCTCCCTCCCTCTCTTTCTCTTCTGTCTCTCACGCTGATTACTGATTGCAACATTTATCTAATTAAAACATCAGGTAGGTAATTCATGAGATAAAATTAAAATTACCTACTGCGTCGAAATCATATTTTATGCATTCATGATTACATTCCATTTTCTGCGAATGGGTATTTTTTCCAACCGAGTAGGTTTTAGGTTACAATTTGAATTTCTAATTTAATAATGAACTATTTTTATATCAACTAGTACCTAAGTACCTATAGCTATACTTTTCTATTATTTGATTACTTAATTTTGTTTTTTATTTTATTTATTTTCATTTTTTCTGGCCTGCCAGTCTAGATAGCTTGGAACGTAGTGCGCCTGCCTTGTAAGCATGCGACCGAACTCGATGTTCGTTCTGGGAACGGCTGGCTTTCTTCTATCCTGTCCACTCTTCGATTTCAGAATGATAAAACCTCCGTCGCGTCGTTACATTAGTTCCTTCTACATATGTATAAAACCTGGTTAAAGCAATCCTTTTTCATTGCAAAGCAAACTCTCTCCACAATTTCTGTCTAGAACACCTGAACTTGGTCACACTTGATGTTTCCATGTGTTCCTAGCATGAATTTCAAAAACCGCAATAAAAATAGCAACGATTAGAATATCTGGAGTAAAAATGAGCGGTTTTCTGACGAGAGCAGCAGAGTACACTCAACTTTTAAAAAGGAAGAACGAAAAGTTTCAAAAAGGGTTAGTTAACAGTTTGTTATAATCAAACTTTTTCCCCATTATAATATACGTATAACAATGTATATAGTTATTTGTTAGCGAATTCTGGTTAACCCTGTGAAGGTTATTTTCAAGTATTTTTGACGACTTTCGAAAATCTGGAAAAGTTGTCACTTTTGTTATTTCCATTATTTTGGGTGAATGTTAGTAGAGGATAATTGGTTCTATAAATGGAAACTTATTAAATTATGTATGTACCTACCTACGTACATCTGGGCCCCATTCCACGAATGGAAAACCCGTTTGTCAATATTTTCTGCTCGTGGAGTAAAAAAATTGAGAAATGGAGAGTGCAGATTCGTTTGTGGAACTTGAAACTGACATCTAGAAACTGCTAAATATATCTCGTTATAAAAGGTCAATTAGTTGAATTTAAATATTGGGGGTCGAGTGGATTGGAACCCATCACATGCCTTCAGGCACACTTGTCAAGGGTCTAGGGTTTCCTTGCCCTTGGGATCAATTTAAATTGAAGGAGGCCTTTACTGATTTGAATTTGAAATAGCTACCGGTCAAAGTTACTATCAACAGTGGGTTAACCCGATGAGATTTCATTTTTTCCGGATTAATCCGTTTCATTAATCCGGATTAACCCTCGGGGCCCAAATCCCCCTAAAAGTACTCGAGTACCTACTGATTGAAAATTTTGGAAAGTACATATTGAGAAAATTTCATCATGCAGGGAGAAAAGAAATGATGGAGAAAGTAGAAAGTTTTTCTTTTTTTTTCAATGGAAAAAGTATTAGAACGGATTTATTTTTGATAGGACGTCAGGGATGTTTTTCTTCTTCTTCTTCTCCTCCTCCTCCTCCTCCTCTCCCTCCTCCTCCTTCATCCCCTCCTCCTCCTTCTTCTTCTTCTTCTTCTTCTTCTTCTTCTTCTTCTTCTTCTTCTTCTTCTTCTTCTTCTTCTTCTTTCTCTCTCTTTCCCTCCTACTCCTCTTCCTCTTCATGATCTTTCTTTTCATTGCTATGAGGCATATTATGTAGAGAAGTTAAGAAAAGTGCCCGGCTAACGTATTCTTGAAATCTGAATTATACGAGGGATGTGGGTATCAAGTTTTTTTTCCCAAGAGTTTTGGACGAGGAGCTGTGACCGCTAATATCTTATCGTCCCAAAATCGAACAGAGAAAGAGGAAAGACAGGATGGGAGAAAGCCAGCAGGAAACTTTTGTCATATTTCAACGTTCTTTTTATAACAATAAATATGTTTTTTCTACACCCTGTATGTATTTCGGCAATTTTGTCCCCGGCTTTTTTCTTCCAACTCATATAACCGGAAATGAAAATTCCCCGTGTTTGCATACGTTCTTATTTCTTTACCATTGCTTTTCGCATTTGTGACCAGGTGGAAAAATGCTTGGGTTTGTGATATTATTTTCATTTTTGTGAAAGGCTGATCCTGAAAATTTGGAAAATACACTGCAGGCTGTTTTTTTTTTTTTTTTTTTTTTTTTTTTTTTGAAACCTCGTCTGTCATTTGACTTGAAATTCTGCCTCCCTTAGATTCTGTCCCTTTTCCTCTTTTTGCTTACATTTTTTATTTTCATTCCCATTATTTGGTTCCATCTTCCCCTTCCCTTCCTCTTTTGTTCCGGAGAAAAGTACCTACACAAATTGAGATATCTTCTATTTTCCTTTCATGGAATGGATGATTAATTGGAATTAATTTGCTCGAAAAAAAATTAGGTAGGTATTTTTGATTAGGCAAAGGCCTTTCTCATCCAAAAGGCGAAGAAAGAAAAAGGACAGTATACGAGAAAGCGCCAGCCGTTTCCGAGAACGAACTTATCTGTTTTAGGGATATAAAACTCCGGCGGGCGGATCCCGAACCCGTGACCTAGTGCTTACAAGGCAGACGCCTAACCTCCAACCTAGCAGTAGCGCTGGATTTACTTCACATGGGCTAACAAAGCCCGTTCCCAAAGTGGGACGATTTTTTCCTCGAACGACAAATGGTAAAGGGCCTTTATCCAACATTTCGTTTTTTGCTGATTTCAGATTGCGATCCCTGCAGACTCGGGCGAATATGCTGATTATGAATCTGGCCTATCAGTGACTCTTTTTATGCTGGCCAAAACTTCCGGTCCTTTCATCTACAACAGTCTGTACGAGGACCTATGTTGGGGAAAATAGGTTGTATTTGAAGACCTGGTGATTTTTTTTTTTATTTATTTTTTGTAGTTTCCCTTTTTTTGAGGTTTGATAGAGGGAACTGTAACTGCTAAAGTTTTATAGTCCCGAAATCGAAGAAAGAAGGAAGAGAGGATAGGAGAAAGCCAGCCGTTCCGAGAACCTCATCCCTTCATGATAAAATCCCGCCCGGACGGGAATCGAACCCGCGGCCTAGCGCTTACAAGGCAGACGCACTACCAAAAAAGCTAACTAGGCTATCCTGGTGATTTCTAAGGTACGATTCTCCTATCAGACTGAATATGAGGGAACAGGAACACATGAAGTAGAACAAACTATAGAACAAAGTACAAACTACACAGTAAAATACGAGAAAAGTTTTGATTGAACTTGAATACGGGTATACTATTACCAGCTCTATGTATGCCTATTACTTTACCTAATACCTATGCAGCTATTTTAAACAAAGGAATAATTCATGGATGTAAATAATAACGTATGCATTCATTGTTCAGTAGGAGGTAGAAATGACTACCTACATACTAGACTTGAATACGAGTATACTATTACCAGCTCTATGTATGCCTATTACTTTACCTAATACCTTACCTAATACCTATGCAGCTGTTTTAAACAAAGGAATAATTCATGGATGTAAATAATAACGTATGCATTCATTGTTCAGTAGGAGGTAGAAATGACTACCTACATACTACGAGGTATAATTAAAAACTAGGCTTACTTGATGTCTTGAGTTTCTTCTACAACCTAACCCTTCCAACTACTTCAAAGTCAGTCATTTCCTATGTAGGGCACAATCACATAATAATATATTTGTATTGTTTTTTGCTTAGCTTATCAGAGAATGTTGATTGTTTCAGGTTGTGAAATCTACGGTTTCATTGGTGGTCTCACCGGTACTGTATCAATCACTACACTCGCTTCTATAGCTTTAGACCGCTACTACGTGGTGGTTTATCCCCTAGATCCTCTGAAAACAACCAGGAACCGAAGCAGACTATGGATCTTATTCCTCTGGTTGTACGGATCATTCTTCGCCAGCCTTCCTCTCGTCAGTTCCAAGTTCAGATATGTCCCCGAAGGTTTCCTCACGAGCTGCAGCTTTGACTACTTGGCTTCGGATGTTTGGACCAAGGGCTTCATACTGACATTCTTCTGCGCTGCTTGGGTTATCCCGTTCTTCATTATCACATTCTGTTATGTGAGGATCTGCATGATTGTTATCAAGTCTGGTATGTCCGCCTCACGGCATGCTGCAGAGCAGAAGAAGAGGAATATAGAGATACGCCTATGTATAGTAGCAATGGGAGTTATAGGTCTATGGTTCATATCCTGGACACCCTACGCCACGATCGCTCTCATGGGGATCTTTGACTACCATCAGTATATCACCCCCTTGTCCAGTATGATTCCAGCTCTATTCTGTAAAGCCGCAAGTTGTATTGACCCCTATATCTACGCCATTACACACCCCAGATTCAAGCGAGAACTGATCAAGATGTTCTGCTATAATAATAAGAAGGATCTGACCAGGACACAATACTATGAGCAGCCTGTATGGCGTACCAGGGCAAGTCGCACGTATGACAGAAGTTATGCGTCTAGTGAGAATCAACTGAATCGGGACAATGGTGTCATCCAGGCTGATATTAATGTGACCAACCGTCCTGAACCTTACAACGAGAGATATTCCTCAAGCTGTGACAGTGGCTTGTCCCAATATAGAGATGCAAGACTGTCTCGTAAATATAACGAACATAGTTCTAATAGTGATCAGAGAAAAAATCATCCTTCTCTTTGGAGACCCAGTAACGCCACACATCGTATCCTAGTCTGAACTGTTTAATATGACTGAGGTCCTCGGGCTCACTATGACTTACAACTTTCAAGGCGTTCACACATTTCCGAATGGCTTGAATCATGTCTTTGGACATAGGGGACACTTTCATATCACCTGGTTCTTCGACGTAGAACACTTTCAGTTTGGCTAGATCGACTGATTTATCAAAGTTGTAGGCTGGGAGCTTGTCAGGTAGAATTAAACATTTACTGTAGGGGAGGAGATCCTCTGCATGTTTGACAATAGGTCCTGCTGCTAACATGGACTTGCCTTCCTTACCATCCCTTCCATAGATCCCCCTGCTATTCACTGACCCTGTGGTTAACTTATGTCCATACACACCACAGTACAGGGCTGGTATTCTATTGGAGCCCCCGAGATCTGTGCCTAGGCCCAGGACTGAACCACAAGCAGACACTAGGCAGGCCTCACCCCCTGAGGACGCGCCTGTGGTACGACATAGATTGTAGGGATTGTTGGATTGTCCGTATACCATATTTCTGGACTCTGACCACAGGAGTTCAGGGATGTTTGTATTCCCTAGGAGTATACCTCCAGCGGTCTTGACTCTCTCTACGATGTAAGCATCTGCATCTGCTTTCTTACCTTTCCTGGCCAACAGTCCAAGGGTATTACTAAGACCTTTACATGCGGTGCTTTCCTTGGATGTAAACGGAACTCCCAAGTATGGTTTATCCGAGATATCTTCCTCTAGTGCTATCTTCTGATCCGCTGCCTTGGCCTCCTCCAGTGCCTCAGTGTATCTTGTGTCCACCATTGCATTGAGGTAAGGATTCACTTGTTCTATCCGTTCTATGAACGCCTGGACCACTTCCACACTTGTGATGTTTTTATTCCGGATTTTCTTGGCTATTTGGGTGGCACTCTCGAGAACGATTTTATTTTTCACTGGAGGCAGCGGAAACGCTTCATCTTTGTAAATGAATGAAAAGATTATGTTGATGAACGAATCGAAACAAACGCGCACAAATATGAGGAATGTTCGGAGAAAAGTTAGGCGGTTTTTTGAAGAATGTCGCCTGGAGGATTGATCAGGAGTGTTGGAACTTGCGCTCTTTGGTGAGCACATTATGGCCACTGGGAAAAGTTGACACACAACACGAGTAACTTTGAAACTTTCAAGTTAAAAGAAAGACTATTTATGATGGGTAAGTAATGTAAAATTTAAGTGTTCATTAAATTTTAAAAGATATCATTGTAGCTCTGGATTACTATGGAACTAATCGCAATAGTTTTATTGTTTAAGTTCCTCGATGCTGACAAATTTGTTTACAAATAAGTTGCCAGTTTTTTTTTATGTTAAAATTTTTTTCAAGTAGATAGATTTATTGTGAATTCTGGCAACGTTTTTTTCCAATTTCTATTTACCTACAACCATTACATTACCTACTTAGTATGTACCTAACACGTAATCTATTTAGATATATCGCACATCTAATGGAAAAAAGTAACTTCTCTCCTTTTCGAAAAAGAAAAAGAAGAAAAAGAAAAAGTTACGTTATTCGATTAGATGTGTATGTGTAATTTGTAGATAATAATGTTGTGAATAATTTTATTTTTCTATTTGCTTAAATAACATTACATTACTTAGTATGTACCTAACACGTAACCTATTTAGATATATCGCACATCTAATGGAAAAGGGTAACTTCTCTCCTTTTCGAAAAAGAAGAAGAAGAAAAAGAAGAAGTTACGTTATTCGATTAGATGTGTATGTGTAATTTGTAGATAATAATGTTGTGAATAATTTTATTTTTCTATTTGCTTAAATAACAGATTATTTACGTATCTATCTAGCAGAGATGTGATACACTAGTCCTTCCCATGAAACAGTGAAACACTTCTGTTGCTCTGTTATTTGTGGTGTGTGCTGGACTGAGTGACCCATTGTGCGTGTATAGTTCCCCCATTTAAGGCCAGCCACTCGCTATCAGGTAGACCTGACAGGTACATCTGATCAAGTCCACCTGTCAGGTCTACCTGATAGTAAGTGGCTCGCCTAAGTCATGCCGTGTATAGTTCCATTTAAGGCCAGACACTCGCTATCAGGTAGACCTGACAGGTACATCTGATCAAGTCCACCTGTCAGGTCTACCTGATAGTAAGTGGCTCGCCTAAGTCATGATATAGGTACATGGATAGGTATACCTACCTAAATATATATTTATTTTAGTTTGTAGCTCTCTGTTACTCACCCTCAAAAGGTGAGTTCAAATTATCTTTGTCTCTACATAACTCTTACATCAGTCTTACTATTCTCTTTTTACTTATTCTAGCAGCCCCCGCCCGTCCCCCAACCCCGGAGAATTTTTATTTTAAATAACATGACAAATATTCTCACCTGAATGAATAGGTATTACATTTTTTTGATTTTATTGAAATTGAAATAACATCAAAGGTGTGTCGTATTATTTTTCCATTTTCCACTTTTATTGATAACTTACCTGTCATCACCCTTCGAATGCCCTTGAACCACCTTTGCCCGTCCCCAAACCCTGGAGAATTTTTATTTTAAATAACATGACAAATATTCTCACCTGAATGAATATTACATTTTTTTGATTTTATTGAAATTGAAATAACTTCAAAGGTGTGTCGTATTATTTTTCCATTTTCCACTTTTATTGATAACTTACCTGTCATCACCCTTCGAATGCCCTTGAACCACCTTTTAGAAAAAGAAGAAAACAGCGTCTCCCAAAAAGACCTGAGGCACATTCCGCGAAGGGCATCTTCGCACTTTTTACTCCAGAAAAATCGTCGTGCCTGCTCTGGAATCGAATCAAGACGAACGCCAGTGACAGTTCCCGCAGTTGAGAAGAATACTCTGTCCCCTGAGGATTAATTTGAAGATTTAAACTCAAACGAAAAGATACTTTATGTCTCTGACAGATGAAATATGGAGAGCCATGTCTTCACCCTTCTTGTTATTATTTTGTAGTAGAGAGCTCTGAACGCGGGTATGACGCCAAACCAACGCGAACTGAACGCGTGTTTTTCATTTCACTTTCCCTCCTGGCGTAGCTCTTCGCGTTGTTGCGTTGTATTGAATTCCTCAAGCGACTCTCGATTAGCATTAAGTAGGTACTTGTTTTGTTAAGGATAAATTCGACCCCGGGCGGGAACCGAACTCGCGACCTAGTCCTTGGAGGTTCTACCCTCCAAGCCAACTAGGCTGGCAATACTTAATTTAATAGCCGTTTTTACAGTTGTTTGTTGGCTACTCTAGCGAAAAGCTGGTACCTTCTGCCAGTTAGGTAGCATTGTTGAAATGTTGGAAAGGCCTTAAAAGAGCATAAAAAGGCCTTAAAAGACCATAAAAAACAGAAGTATTGCATCTTAAGTGTTCATTCTAGCTAAAAGAAAGAATGTCATTTTGCTCCACATATCTCCCTTTGAATTCGGTATTGTTTTCTCTTTCTCTCTCGTTATCCCAGCTTGAGAAAGCTGGAATAGTTGTATCTACCGTTGTTCCCATTATGCAAGAAAAAAGTTTGTGTAAAACATTTTAGATGATTAAAATGGGAGATGGGAAAAATGGATAATACATAACCAACAACTCTTCTACAGTACAGAGTACAGAATGAGAAGAAAAAAAAAATAGAACTTCGTGCAATAAAAGCACTCTGTGAGAGAAAAAGACTGGGAGTAAGGGCTTAAAAATCGCTCGGGAACTTGGGAAATATCAACAAAAGCCAAAAATACAAAAGAGGGACATTTCAACACAGCGAACAAAATATTGCTCTCGTTTATTCACTTTTTGTTTTTATAGAGAGAGAAAAAAAATCCATGAAAGAAACAACGATATAAAAAACAAGGAACCAAAAATAGTAGGGATCTAAATAATTACAGGTACCTATACTAATGCGAAAGTTAAGCAAGTTTTATATCGGGGCTTATCAAATCGAATTGTCTTGAGATTGAGTTCAATGAGGATTTACCTCACCTACTATGTATCTTTTGAATTGAACTTGGTCCAAGAAGATTCGCGTTGGCAAGCACCACCCTAGACATAGCTGATGATTGGACATAAATTTAATATCACCCCCAGGGGATTTTTCCCCAATTTGTGCCATTTTAAATACCACTATTATTTATTTACATATCTATCTAATTTGACACGAAAATACTTCGTTCCTCACTGAGATTTTTTCAGAAGGCGCTGAAAGGCTTATTCCAGCCCGCAACTCCCGATTGTTCCAGGTACTCCGCCACAGCGAAGCAAATCCTATCATTATTAGTAGATGCTATTTATATCGGGGGCTTATCAAATCGAATAAAATTATCTTGAGATTGAGTTCAATGAGGATTTACCTACTATGTATCTTGAATTGAACTCGGTCCAAGAAGATTCGCGTTGGCAAGCACCACCCTAGGTATTAGATAGCTGATGATTGAACATAAATAAATTTAATATCACCCCCAGGGGATTTTCCCCCCCAGTTTGTAAAATTTTAAAAACGACAGTTATTTATCTATCTATCTATATATCTATCTAATTTAGGTACAAAAAATTTTTCAGAAGGCACTGAAAGGCTTATTCCAGCCCGCAACTCCCGATTGTTCCAGGTACTCCGCCACAGCGAAGCAAATCCTATCATTATTAGTAGATGCTATCACCTGCACACCTAGTGGTAACCCCTTCCCATCTAAACCTACAGGAACATTGGTGACAGGGAAATCTAAGATATTGAATAATGCCCAGTAAGTGAAGTTATAAGGGCGGAAGAATGTAGCATAATGGTAAGGAGCAGATTCCGGGGCTGCTGGAAATACCAGAACACCATTGTCTCCTAGAAGTTCAGTGAGCTTGGTTTTGAGTATTTCCGTGTGCTCCTTGGCCCATTGATCAGAAGGTACCATCCGACAAAGCGAACACAAAATTTTCAGCATTAAGTACCTAAGCAAATGTTTTTGGCATAAATGAGTATCCTAATGGGCGAAGTAAGTAGATTTCTAATTATGTTTAGTAGATACCTACTGTGGCTAAAGTTTATTACAGAAAGTAATAATACATAGGTATCTACCTCGAACTGCTTTAAACTTAAATGTACTTCTCAAACTTTGAGCTTAATGAAGAAAGTTTTGTTTAATTTCTGCGAGCTTTCAGTGCTATAATTTCCAGTTGTATTTGATTTCTTTTTTATCTCAGTGTCTTCTTGAAATGCATTTCATTAAGATAGCCAACGGCAACGTTTCCCGACAAATCACCTAGGTTAAGCAACGTCATACGAGGTTGATATGACGGCGAGTGACAGTCTGGTCACATGGTTGTGCTGCTGGCTATTTTGGGGTGCACTCAAGTTGTAACATTGTCTTTCAAACTTGCGCTGTGTCAGGTGACACATTGGTCGCTTCCTAAGGCCAGTCACTCACAATTAGGTAGACCTGACAGGTTCGGCTGAACAGGTCCGCCTGTCAGGTCTACCCGAGAGACGGACCTATTCAGCCGTACACGTCAGGTACACCTATTAGAGAGTGGACGGCCTTAGAGGACAATCATGCTAAATCTGGAATAAACAGCGCGGCCGAAATATAAAAACACGGATATAATTTTTATTACAAAAATACAAATTAATCTTTTATTAATTTTTCCTTTTTAATCCTGTACATGAATCTTCTTGAAATGCATTTCATTAAGATAGCCAACGGCAACGTTTCCCGACAGATCACCTAGGTTAAGCAACGCCATACGAGGTTGGGATGACGGCGAGTGACAGTCACCATGTGCTGCTGGCTATTTTGGGGGTGCACTCAAGTTGTAACATTGTCTTTCAAACTTACGCTGTGTCCGGTGACAGCTCTCACATTGGTCGCTTCCTAGGGCCAGCCACTCACAATTAGGTAGACCTGACAGGTTCGGCTAAACAGGTCCGCCTGTCAGGTCTACCCGAGAGACGGACCTATTCAGCCGTACCCGTCAGGTACACCTATTAGAGAGAGAGTGGACGGCCTTAGGACAATCGTGCTAAATCTGGAATGAACGGCACCGCCGAAATATAAAAACACGGATATAATTTTTATTACAAAAATACAAATTAATCTTTTATTAATTTTTCCTTTTTAATCCTGTACATGATGATAAGAATGAATTTCATAAACTTCTTTTTATTAGTCGCGTGGACAGTAAAATAGACATACTTTCTATGTACATGATAGGTAAGTAGTATATATTGTACATATTTACATAGAAGTTAACAGTAATGTAGCTTCTTATGACTAACGCAGTTTTTGGAACCCTCCAAAAAATAATCCAGACATTTTGTTCCCTCAATCTTTCTTTTCCTCCACCCTTGGATTATACAAAATTTTTCGGTATACCTGTAGTAAGTATCCTAGGTACGATAGTATACATACATAGTAACCTTGATAACTAGGTAGGACTAGCAACTATGTAGCGATGATACATCTACAATGAAATCATGAGTAATGATAATTAATAATTTATGATGGTTGACAGAACGGAAAAAAAAAACATATTCAGATTTTTCTATAGAGATGAACCTCAGGCTCGGTTGCCGGCAATTGAGGAAAAAATAAATAAAACGAGCTGTTTTGATCGATTTGTCAATCGAATCTGTATTCAAGTATTTTTAAAAAATATTCCGTAGATTTGTAGATAAATCGAGTATTGTTAAGCAACGTTGTGCATGGTTAGTAACCACATGGGTGACCATCCGACACAAAATTCTTCCTCGCTCCCTTTCTCTCTCTCTCTCCTCTCATTTTCGCTCTCTTCTCTCCCTCCTTCTCCTACTCTCTCTCTCTCCCTTTATGTATTTGTTTTCTATCTCTAAATTAAGTTTCATCATATTCCTCATTTGGTGGGTTCACTAGGTGCGTTTTCTTCAAACTATTTTCTTAATAGTATATTATTTAATAGACATAAAAAAAGAACCAAGGAAAAAAAGTTATTAAGTATCACAGATTTGATTCGATGTGTTTTAAAACGAATGAAAAATATGTTTTCTTAATAGTATATTATTTAATAGACATAAAAAAAGAACCAAGGAAAAAAAAAGTTATCAAGTATCACAGATTTGATTCGATGTGTTTTAAAACGAATGAAAAATAAAAAGACATGGGTACCCAGTTCAACTGATTTCATTTTGATAACAAAGGTCAGTAAAAGATTTTGATAACTGACAAAAAGTTTCATTCAGGCTTTAGTCGGTGGGAAAGAAAGGGATGAAATTTTATAACATTTGTGTATATTTATTTAAAGTTTTCCTTCTCTCTTCGATTTCAGGACGATAAGACCTTGGCAGTTACAGTTCCATCTGTCAAACGAAATGGAGAGAAAGTCAGAGAAGTGGAAGAAGAATGCTTTGGAGAAAAGAGGACTTGAGAATCAACAGGACGAAAACTGTGCAGCTAAATTTTGGAATGACCAGAACAGAGAGTACACCTAGATGGAGAACAGCTGAATGTGGTAGACAAGTTGAAGTATTTGGTATCACTAGTGAATAAACAGACTATCAGCAATGTCAGCATAGGTAGGTAGTAGGTATCCATATTTTACAATGTCAGCATCAGCATATCCATATTTTACATCATGTGTTACCTTCACGCTAATCTTGTTAATCCTGGTGGTTAATTATTATCGACAGTATTCTTTCTACAAGCCTACACCAAACCGGTCTTACGTCTAATCAAATCACGTTTAATCACCAATGCTGGTGATTTTCACTGTAACGCCCACCACACACGGCCATGTATAGTTGTATTCAAGTATGTGACTTTTAATTCAGTCATCATACGAAACTTCTCTTTGGACTAGTTTGGAGTGGCAGCGGGTGTGGTAGGGGACCATTGTCCTAACTACTCCAAAGAGCAATTTCGTATGATGACTGAATTGAAAGTCACATAAGCGAATACAACCTATGCTTGAATGTGTGTGGCGGGCAATGGCAGGCAGGTTGAATGATTGAATTTTCATCAAGCAACAGGCGGTATTTCAGGTTGCATCTTGCCTGTAATTTTTAAATGCCGAAAAACCGTGAAACTCTGTTTCTTAATAATTCAATCATTTTGTTCTAGGTTAAATAATACATTGCAATTTCATTGGAGAAAAAAGGTCTTTAGTGTGGGGCAGAAAAAAAACACATGGGGAAAATGAACATACAAATCGGCAAGAAAGACATACAAATAGGTCAGAAATATCGTATCCGTAGATCAAATTTATCAAGGCTGAGGAAAACATCTAAAACTAAAAACTAAGGTGACACAAAAGGGTCAAAAATTAGGTAATGCGTTGTCGGGGATGTAATAACTACTCGAAACTGGGAGTTTCGTAGGTAAAATGAGATTTGGGAGAAAATTTTGTTCATAAATATCACCTACGATTATTATCTATTGTATCATTAATTCATCAAAAAAGAATCTCAATTTTAGAATTCCTACTTCTACGAGACTCCAGTTTTGAGTGAAAGTAGCACAAGGACTTTTAAGAGGTCCTTCAAATAAAAGAGACGTCAGTCTTGTAAATTGGAACTGATAACCTATAGTAATGTAATAACTAAGTAAGTATAAGAAGACAATTACATACCATTGTACCTCTATCTCACATAATTATATACATTGGCATGATGTCAGCACACTTATTACTTGTAAATTAATAATGAGATTGATGAGAGCAGTATTTATAAGGTCAAATGTCAAGTGATGGGTAGGAAATATGTACAAGGTAATAAATAACACAGTCAGTCGATAAGTAGTGGTGGTGGTTTTTTGTCAGGACAACGTTAGAAAATAATATGATTTCGGAGCTGATGGCATACCTACATCCAACACTGTGCCATAGCATGGTTCACCCACCTGGCATACATATAGCATGGTTCAGCCATTTGGCATACAGTATGAATCATACAGTCGAAGTTTGCCCCTCTCTATCTGAATCCTCTATCTCACACAGATGTGTCGACATATCACTCTGACTAGTCAGGCGGTGTCTCCTCGGGAACCCATAGGGTACCACATCGTCCTCCTCCTCATCACTCCGGTACGATAAGTACACTTGGCATACAGTATGAATCATACAGCCGAAGTTTGCCCCTCTCTATCTGAATCCTCTATCTCACACAGATGTGTCGACATGTCACTCTGACTAGTCAGGCGGTGTCTCCTCGGGAACCCATAGGGTACCACATCGTCCTCCTCCTCATCACTCCGGTACGATAAGTACATCTCCTCGTTCAAAGTCTCCAGATCTCGGCAAGGGTCATGACACATGTTTAGTACGGCCGGATTCAGAGGTTGTGTCTCATGACTGTCTGTTGAATGGAGACTGGATGAGTCAGGTACTTTAGGTCTCTGCACGGGTCATGACACATGTTTAGTACGGCCGGATTCAGAGGTTGTGTCTCATGACTGTCTGTTGAATGGAGACTGGATGAGTCAGGTACTTCACTCCCCGGGACCTCGGATATGTTAGGTAAGGCATGCGAGGGACGGACCCAGTCTGAACAGTCCCAATGGTATCCTCCCCTTGTATTAATAAACGTGACGTCATTATCATCTGTACAGCTTACTGTTCTCTTAGGTACACGAGGTGGGGTCTGGTCCAGGTTCCTCTTGAGATCATTATTAATCTTGTTGGCAGGGGCGTGGTTCAGGTTTCTCAAATAGTCTGGCGGCATCTCTAGTTCATCCCCTGCTGATCCATAGCTCCTCAGTGTGTCCAGGTTATTAAGTTGAGTGACAGCAGAGTAAAGGATATCATTATTAGTAGCTCCGGTATACGAGGCAGGTCTTGTATGTTGAGACACCTGGAGGTTACTTAGCTTGGATGTTCGCTTCACTTCCGAGTTCAACACACTCACTTCCTTGTCCAGGCGAGCGTTCCGTCTTCGCCGCCGTGCACGACAACACTTGCGTATACATAGGATACAGCAGATGAGGAGCAGTAACGTGCTAACAGCTACACTTCCTATGATAATCTCCTCGAGTGTTATATTATAGATAGCGCTAGAGGCGCGGTACGAGCAGGTGTTATTAGAGGCACAGGGAGGTTCCAAAGCATTGACACACTCTGGAGAGCACTTGTCAGGATTAGTGCAGGAACAGCGGGATGCTTTCTGTTCACACCGGTTCCCAGCATAACCATTATGACACGCACAGTACACAAGGTGCGTGTGTGAGGGAGACACAAAGCTAGTGACATCAGTAGCTATAGGGGAGATGACATCAGGACTGAATGTTACGCGTTGTTTACATACACCATTGAGACATTCACATTGCCAGGAGATAGTGTTGAGACCGACTGATTTGAGCGCCTCATTTAGTGAGGCCAGTGTGAATCCACCCTCTATATGAAGTAACACATCCAGATCCCCTTGTCCTGAAAATTAATAACAGATTGAAATAAATAAAGCACTCGTCGATCTCATCATGAAAAATTCTTTTTATTAGTCGCGTGGACAGTAAAATAGACATACTTTCTATGTACATGATAGGTAAGTAGTATATATCGTACATATTTACATAGAAGTTAACAGTAATGTAGCTTCTTATGACTAACGCAGTTTTTGGAACCCTCCAAAAAAATAATCCAGACATTTTGTTCCCTCAATCTTTCTTTTCCTCCACCCTTGGATGATTATACAAAATTCTTCCTCGCCTCTCTCTCTCTCTCTCTCTCTCTCCCTCTC
>NW_007379038.1:20732-91150 GCF_000475195.1 Diaphorina citri
AAAAAAAAAAAATATCCCTCCCTCCCCCTCTCTTTCTCTCATTTTCGCTCTCTTCTCTCCCTCCTTCTCCTACTCTCTCACTCCCTTTATGTATTTGTTTTCTATCTCTAAACTAAGTATCATCATATTCCTCATTTGGTGGGTTCACTAGGTGCGTTTTCTTCAAAATATTTTCTTAATAGTATAATTTAATAGACATAAAAAAAGAACCAAGGAAAAAAAGTTATTAAGTATCACAGATTTGATTCGATGTGTTTTAAAACGAATGAAAAATAAAAGACATGGGTACCCAGTTCAACTGATTTCATTTTGATAACAAAGGTCAGTAAAAGATTTTGATAACTGACAAAAAGTTTCATTCAGTGAAGTAACACATCCAGATCTCCTTGTCCTGAAAATTACAAACAGATTGAAATAAATAAAGCACTCGTCGATCTCATCATGAAAAAATAATTATGGTACCTGTGATCAATGAGAAAAATAGTATTACAAGTACTCTTCAATAGTTTCTCGTTTCCCGTTTATTCTTGTTCCCAGATATACCAATGTTCACAGTACTGAATTACCAATAATTGAATAGAGTTGGACAGGATCGAGAGGAATAGAGAAGAGCCAACTTACTGATTCAAACCAAATCACCAGACTGTAACCTTAGAGAGAGAGAATAAAAACTCACCTGCCGGCTGCACACTGAGCAAGTTCAGGTCCGTATTGAGCGCGGATCGCAAAGCCCGTAGTAAAGCTTTCTTCTCGCTTAGTATGAAATGATGTGGCGTCACACCGGACAGACGTATACTGAGTGCATGTTGTAGCATATCATCCCATAGGGGCTCTACAGTCAGCTTTACCGGTAAATAAGACGTGAACTTGCCATCGGATACGCTGATGTTGAGATGGTATGTACCCGAGTCCAGTCCAGGACCTGAAATAAATAAACAGGTAAGTAAGGCCACCCGCTCACTATCAGATAGAACTGACAGGTACGGCTGAAAAGTTCCGCCTATCAGTTCTACCTGATACCTGATGAGCACACACACTATCAGGCGAAACCTGATCAGGTGTCCCTGATAGTGAGTGGCTGGCCTAGGTACCACTCATTAAACGCACCCACCTACCCACATCCATACACGCACTCTTTCTCTCTCCTCTTCTTCTCTCTCTCTCTCTCTCTCACCTGTAAGTAGAGTGCCAGTACGTTCATCCATGGAGAAGAGTGAATTCCGTGGGTGTGATATAAAGTAGGAGAGCGTATCATAGGGGTCTTGATCAGTGGCGTGCACACGGCCTAGTTCACCCCCAGGCCAGCGGTCCTGGTAGGATCCCACCCAGATTTCCAGTGGTGTAACGGCGGGAGGGAACTGGGACTCCTCGATAACCTACGGGAGGGAGAAGTCATGTATTATTAGATTAATTACAGATATTTCACAATAGAAATCGTTTCTTGCGGTAGAAGGGGACCGAACTCTGTTTATCCGCTTTGAGGTACCCATTTTTTTTTTTTTTTTTTTTTTTTTTTTAGATATGGATGGGTTAAAATCTTTTGTCCAGGCGAGCGTTCCGTCTTCGCCGCCGTGCACGACAACACTTGCGTATACACAGGATACAACAGATGAGGAGCAGTAACGTGCTAACAGCTACACTTCCTATGATAATCTCCTCGAGTGTTATATTGTAGATAGCGCTAGAGGCGCGGTACGAGCAGGTGTTGTTAGAGGCACAGGGAGGTTCCAAAGCATTGACACACTCTGGAGAGCACTTGTCAGGATTAGTGCAGGAGCAGCGGGATGCTTTCTGTTCACATCGGTTCCCGGCATAACCATTATGACACGCACAGTACACAAGGTGCGTGTGTGAGGGAGACACAAAGCTAGTGACATCAGTAGCTATAGGGGAGATGACATCTGGACTGAACGTTACGCGCTGTTTACACACACCATTGAGACATTCACATTGCCAGGAGATAGTGTTGAGACCGACTGATTTGAGCGCCTCATTTAGTGAGGCCAGTGTGAATCCACTTTATTTAAATTCTGTTATAGGGGCCCTTTAGAGGTAATATTGGATTCGAATAAAAACTATAATATGGAAACTTTGTTTCAATATTTTATGCAATGGACCAAAATTCTTTTGTCATTTGACTTATTTAAATTTTATTATAGGGGCCCTTTAAAGGTAATATTGGATTCGAATAAAAACTATAATATGGAAACTTTGTTTCAATATTTTATGCAATGGACCAAAATTCTTTTGTCATTTGAAGCCTTTCATGGTGAAATTCGATCCTAAGTTCCCAATCCCAAATATCTACCCAAGGACGGGTTATAGGTATCACAGGATTACTGGATAGATAGGTATCATATCAAAGGGCCACAGAAAAAAATGGGGAAAAAAAGTTTCGCGGAAAAACTTGTTCAATTAATGAGGCAATTCATGTCATATGTAAACATACACACCTTTTAGTAGTAAAAACATAAAAAATAAAAATGAAGAAAAATTCGATCCTAAGTTCCCAATCCCAAATATCTACCCTAGGACGGGTTATAGGTATCACAGGATTACTGGATAGGTGTCATATCAAGGGCCATATAAAAAAATGGGGAAAAAACGTTTCGTGGCAAAACTTGTTCAATTAATGAGGCAATTCATGTCATATGTAAACATACACACCTTTTAGTAGTAAAAACATAAAAAATAAAAATGAAGATCCTCCTAACATGAAAGTGGCAGACCATAAATATATATCCTACCAAGATATTTCCTATTTACTCACAGGGTACGCTGAGGTTTATATCTACAATACAAAATTATATAACATTTACACAATTAGGAAGATTAGAAACTTACTTGCTAAGACGAACTAAAAAAAGAACCATGGAATAATAAAATAAAATAATATAATGGAATATAGGTTTGTACATAAGTTATAGAAAAATTAGTTTGCTAAAAAAAAAGAAGAAGGGAATCGAACATGAAAATTTTGACTCTATGATCAAAAACATCTTTGAGTAACGGACCCAAAAATATTGGCAAGAAGTCCTGAACTGTAATATACATATCACACCTCCTACGTAGAACAGATATCAAACAATATATCTAGGTAATATTTACCTACCAAAGGGGTACTAGATAATACAAGTAGGTAATATCCAGATACCTAGGTGGTAATAATAATTATCTACCTACCAAATGATATTAAATCCAAACCTATGGGTATCACAGGATTACTAAATAGGTAATATCCAGATACCTCGGTGGTAATGATAATTATCTACCTACCAAATGATATTAAATCCAAACCTATGAGTTAATAATACGTACCTGTACATTGCATAAAATAATATTCGAATATAGGTACCTAGTACATACTTTAACAATATTAATATTGATACTGTGGCAAGAATACAGTAGTAATAATGTTAGTTAAAACAATGATCAACATTCGTTTAAGACTAAAGTAATACATAATACATGGGATGTTACCAAACGCCTAGATTATACACGTAAATTTTCAACATATAGACAACAAATTAGTTAGATTTAAACGCTATAGAGATGTTTAATATTATAGGCTAGGTTGGGTACCAATCTAATAGATAACGTTAAAAACATAGATACAGAGACAATTTTATAACACGAGAATTAACGTCCGTACATATAGTAATTTAGCTTTTCTCAATATTTTTTTACATACTCTATAATAATATGAAGTAACACATCCAGATCCCCTTGTCCTGAAAATTAATAACAGATTGAAATAAATAAAGCACTCGTCGATCTCATCATGAAAAATAATAATGGGACCTGTGATGATCAATGAGAAAAATAGTATTACAAGTACTCTTCAATAATTTCTCGTTTCCCGTTTATTCTTGTTCCCAGATATACCAATGTTCACAGTACTGAATTACCAAGAATTGAGTTGCACCGGATCGATAGGAATAGAGAAGAGCCAACTTGCTGATTCAAACCAAATCACCAGATTGTAACCTTAGAGAGAGAATAAAAACTCACCTGCCGGCTGCACACTGAGCAAGTTCAGATCCGTATTGAGCGCGGATCGCAAGGCCCGTAGTAAAGCTTTCTTCTCGCTTAGTATGAAATGATGTGGCGTCACACCGGACAGACGAATACTGAGTGCATGTTGTAGCATATCATCCCACAGGGGCTCTACAGTCAGCTTTACCGGTAAGTAAGATGTGAACTTGCCATCGGATACGCTGATGTTGAGATGGTATGTACCTGAGTCCAGTCCAGGACCTGAAATAAATAAACAGGTAAGTAAGGCCACCCGCTCACTATCAGATAGAACTGACAGGTACGGCTGAAAAGTTCCGCCGATCAGTTCTACCTGATACCTGATGAGCACACACACAGGCGGAACCTGATCAGGTGTCCCTGATAGTGAGTGGCTGGCCTAGGTAGCACTCATTAAACGCACCCACCTACCCACATCCATACACGCACTCTTTCTCTCTCCTCTCCTTCTTCTCTCTGTCTCTCTCTCTCTCTTTCTTACCTGTAATTAGAGTTCCATTCTCTCTTACCTGTAAGTAGAGTGCCAGTACGTTCATCCATGGAGAAGAGTGAGTTCCGTGGGTGAGATATAAAGTAGGAGAGCGTATCATAAGGATCTTGATCAGTGGCGTGCACACGGCCTAGCTCACCCCCAGGCCAGCGGTCCTGATAGGATCCCACCCAGATTTCCAGTGGTGTAACGGCGGGAGGGAACTGGGACTCTTCGATAACCTACGGGAGGGAGAAATGATGTATTTATTAGATTTTTATTGGAGATATTTCACAATAGAAATCGTTTCTTGCGGTATAAAGGGGCCGAACTCTGTCTATCCGCTTTGAGGTACCCATTTTTTTTCCAGGATATGGATGGTATTTAACGAGGTGCTGTAGGTAAATAAGTAAGGAAAAATCTGTCTGTCCTGAAAAAATTGTATTTTGACGCTTAGCTCACTTAGATTCCCACCACGATAACCATTCGGTGTGTCCAAACATACCGGCCGTCGATCGATGACCAGATAAACCCATATTGTCGAGGCTATGTGGACGGTTCAGTCGATTTCGATCGACAGCCGGTCGACTATGTGCTATGTGTGTACAAATTTACGCTAAGAAGCAAAGGTTGGATTATGTACGTTGTACGTAAATCTTATACCTACAGTATAAAACTCACCTTAATAATAAGCCAAGTGTCGGAATACAGGGGCGGGGTGCCGTTGTCAAACACTCTCACTTGCAGCAGGAAGTTCTCCTTGACCCTGTAACTCAGCTTAGCAGCAGTCCTAACAGTGCCATCCGGGTCTATACGAAATACCCCACTAGAGTCGCCACTACGTATGTCAAACGTGTAGGGCGGGCCGTTAGGATCAATATCGGCATCCGACACTGAGAGCTGGCATACTGCCCAGCCTGGCATTTTATCCTCCTGCAATAAAATAGAGTAATATTAAAATTAAAAAGACAATTCAGATTCGACTTTCAACAAAGAAAAATTGGTTAGCTTTAGAGAATACTCAGAGCTGAAAAAACTTCGACCCCGCAGGGAACATCGAACCCGGGACCTGCGGCTTGCAAGGCTAGTATGATAAGGCTAGCATTCCTTTCTTTGGTTTCGGGACTCTAAGACCTTGGCAGTTACAGTTCCATCTATCAAACCTACTTATTCAGATTTACAGACTTTACCCTGTGAGGTTGTGGTTATGTACCGGGTTGGGTTGAGACAGGACATTGTTACTACAGTTTGGCATGGGAGTGTTAACTTAAAAACAAGGTTAGTTTACCAACCTTGCTTATCTCAACCCGGTACATAACCACAACCTGAGAATACCTTAGACCTTCCTTACCTGTACTATGGCCGTGTAGTTGTGCTGAGAAAACAGGGGCGGATTATCATTGACATCGCTCACTTCTATGTTCAACATGGTGAAGCTCGCCAGCTCAGGTACACCACAATTCTCACCTAAAGTTGTTCTAAGGACAAGCTCACAAACATGAATTCTCTTACAATAGCCGTGGGTATTTTCGTTTCAGAGTTTTCATTGTGAAAAGCCCGCCTAGTTAGCTTGGTTGGTAGCGCGTCTGTCTTATAAGCACTAGGCCGCGGGCTCGATTCCTGCCCGGGGCGGATTTCATCCTGAAGGAATAAGGTTCGTTCTCGGAACGGCTAGCTTCGTCCTATCCTTCTCTCTTCGATTTCAGGACGATAAGACCTTAGCAGTTACAGTTCCATCTGTCAAACGAAATGGAGAGAAAGTCAGAGAAGTGGAAGAATGCTTTAAAGAAAAGAGGACTGAGAATCAACAGGAAGAAAACTGTGCAGCTAAATTTTGGATTGACCAGAACAGAGAGTACACCTAGATGGAGAACAGCTCAATGTGGTAGACAAGTTGAAGTATTTGGTATCACTAGTGAATAAACAGACTATCAGCAATGTCAGCATAGGTAGGTAGTAGGTATCCATATTTTACAATGTCAGCATCAGCATATCCATATTTTACATCATGTGTTACCTTCACGCTAATCTTGTTAATCCTGGTGGTTAATTATTATCGACAGTATTCTACAAGTCTACACCAAACCAGTCTTACGTCTAATCAAATCACGTTTAATTACCAATGCTGGTGATTTTCACTGTAACGCCCACCACACACGGCCAAGTATAGTTGTATTCAACAACACACTTCAACAACACACTTTAATAATGTTCCCTTTAAATTACAACCCGACACCAGCAATATGCTGAATGGGTTGCGAAAACTTTTCTTCATAAATCTCTATAATAATTCAATCATTTTGTTCTAGGATAAATAATACATTGCAATTTCATTGGAGAAAAAAGGTCTTTAGTGTGGGGCAGAAAAAACACATGGGGGAAATCAACATACAAATAGGTCAGAAATATCGTATCCGTAGATCAAATTTATCAAGGCTGAGGAAAAACATCTAAAACTAAAAACTAAGGTGACACAAAAGGGTCAAAAATTAGGTAATGCGTTGTCGGGGCTGTAATAACTACTCGAAACTGGGAGTTTCGTAGGTAAAATGAGATTTGGGAGAAAATTTTGTTCCTGAATATCACCTACGATCATTATCTATTCTATCATTGATTGATCAAAAAAGAATCTCAATTTTATAATTCCTACTTCTACGAGACTCCAGTTTTGAGTGAAGTAGCACAAGGACATTTAAGAGGTCCTTCAAATAAAAGAGACGTCAGTCTTGTAAATTGGAACTGATAACGTATAGTAATGTAATAACTTAATAAGTATAAGAAGACAATTACATACCATTGTACCTCTATCTTACATAATTATATACATTGGCATGATGTCAGCACACTTATTACTTGTAAATTAATAATGAGATTGATGAGAGCAGTAAGGTCAAATGTCAAGTGATGGGTAGGAAATATGTATAAGGTAATAACACAGTCAGTCGATAAGTAGTGGTGGTGGTTTTTTGTCAGGACAACGTTAGAAAATAATATGATTTCGGAGCTGATGGCATACCATGTGTCAGTCAAACCGATTAATGTGAGGGAGTGGTTGGGCATTACACAGCAAAAACAAAGAGACGTACTTGAATGTACATACTTCACTGTTTGGAAATGGTCGATCGACATTGATCGATATACCATGGTCGATGACATTGATCGATATACCATGGTCGATGACATTGATCGATGTCGACTCAAACTCATCCATACTAAATTTTTTTTTTCCAAGTGATCTGAACTACGGTAGATACCTTATAAGTGGGGTGAGGTTTTTTCAAATTAAATTTACAATGTATATTTTTTAAGGGGGCTTTTGAAAACACCTAAAGGCCCCTAACCCTTCTTGTTTAGATACTTGCTTATATCTTTTCTCTCTTTCTAGGTAATCAGAAAAAAATGCTGAGGCGGGTATCGAACCCAGGACTCTCACCTGTGTAACCAGCTCGCCGGGCGCTAGATCCTCACTGACCACGGCTGAGAATGACATCTGCGTAAACTCCGGGGCATTATCATTGACATCAGTGACGGATATGTTGACTGAGGCTTGGCTGTATAGTGGCGGAGTGCCTAGGTCTGTAGCCTGGATGGTCAGTAGGTACTCACGGGCCTTCTCGAAGTCCAGAACGTCAGCAATGCTGATCACGCCTGAGGGGAGAGACGGGAATGTTTGATTAAAATGAGAATAATTGACTTAACGTCACGTCACGTGAGCTCATGGGGAGTCAGAAAGATGAAGCTCAAGGTTTTCCCATAATATTGTAGGTAATTTCGTTTAAGACAGCCACACTGACATCAAGTTACGTCGCCACACTACTGTCACGTGAACTCACGTAACGTAACGTGAGGGTAGTGTGTTTCCTTTAGAATAATTAGAGCAAAATAACTTGTTGCGATAAATGACTGGGACCATAATCTGAGATTGAACTTGGTTTTAGCTTAAACTTATTTATAATTGGCTCAAATTTAATCAAAATCCGGGGTGGGAAACCTATCGAAAATTTTCAGCCCTCAACATTTCTTGATTTTGATTGGGAATCGAATACCTAACTATAGGAATCATTCGTACACTTACCTGTCTGTGTATCAATGAAGAACTTGCCATGTTCATTACCCCCTATGATAGCGTAGGTGACCTGGGCATTAACCCCGGTATCTAAAGATGTGGCTGTCACCCGTGCTACTTCCGTATCTGGGGAGGCGTTCTCAGGAATGGTAGCAATGTACACTCTGAAATAAAAGGACAGGGTATACATGAATTAACCAAAATAAATCGATTCCGTTAGATTTCCACCCGGGGCGGACTCTATCCTAGAATGATTGACTTTCTCCTATCCTGTCCTCCTCTTTTTGATTTCAGGCCGGAAAGACTTCAGTAGATTGTGTGGTCAGTGTGGACCGTGGACTAAGTGTGGACAGAGCTTATGCCGGATTAACTTATGCCAGGCTAAATTATCAATTTCGCCCTATGAGCAGGGATCTGTCCAAGGATCTGCAGGGTTTTGAGTGGATTGGATTTCATCACATGCCGTCAGACACTACATTTATCAAGGGTCTAGGTTTCCTTGCCTTTGGGATCAATCTGATTTGAAGAAACCTTTTGAAAGATTACTACAAAAAAAAGTTTTGACTTACCTGGATACGAACTCAGGAGGATTATCATTGACGTCGAGTACAGATACCGTAAGGATACTCAGAGTAGATAGCTGAGGCGATCCACTATCCGTAGCCCGAACAGTGAGGTTATAGGAAGCTACTGTCTCCCTGTCTAAGGGTTTAGCCAGGGTTACTATGCCAGAGTCTGGAGCAATGAGGAAATGACCATCCGCGGAGTCTATTAGGGTGTACTTCACCTTACGATTTACACCTGGAAACAAATTAAAAAATATTTATAAAATTTGTGGCAGAGTGATACTCAAAAACTTTGTATCACAGCATTTACCAAGTGTCTCCTTTATTATGATGTCAATCATCAATCTGTAATTAACCATAACACTGGCAATGTCGCCCGCCACTGCTCATTACTCGACCATAGTCCAAAAACTTCGACCCCGCCGAGAATAAAGCCCGTGACTTTCGGTGTGCAGCCCAGTGAAAAATGTTACTTTTTAGGAAACTTTGTTCTTTGATAACCGATGTATAAAAACAGGGTAGGTAAAAATAAATGCATAATAATAAATTATGTATGTATGTTGCAAATGTCGGGATCTTTGACCATTAGGCCATTTTTCCTCTCGCATCCCAATATTTCCCTACAATGTCATTGCAGATACTTATTATTTTATTTACAGGCTAAGCAGCAGGGCCATGTGTGGATAAGATACTTGGGTGGACCGATATCAGTGGTACAGTGGTTAGGACGGTAGACTTTGAATCTGGAGGTTAGTGGTTCGAATCCAAGTCAAGTAATTAAATTTTGCGGAGTGTAATAAGCAGGGAACGACATTTGTGACAAGCATTTAAGGTTAACAGAACTAAAACTCCTTTCAGGTAGTTGGGTAGTTTACGCAACTTATAGGAACCTGCATCAGCCAGCCTGGTTAGCTCGAAAGGGAGCGCGCCTGCCTTGTAAAGCACTAGGTAGCGGATTCGATTCTACAGACGGACCTGATCAGGTGTACCTGTCAGGTCTATCTGATAGTGCGTGGCTGCCCTAAGAAACTAAAAACAAAGGCAAAACTCACCACTAAGCCACACATGCGTGAGAGAAGACAGAGAGGGGGTACCCTGATCTGTAGCGATAACAGTAAGGTGATGCAAAGCTTGGACTTCATGATCTAGAGATCGCTTGATGTAGATAGAACCGTCTTCAGCGTCTATGTGGAATAGATCGGCCGATGTGTTGCCTAGGGAGTAGCGGATCTGGGAGTTGATGCCTGTGGTGGATGAAGAAGTAAGTATTATTATAGCTTTATAGCTATAGTTACAAGTAAATAAATTACACAAATTTAATATTGTATCCGCAAATACCTAATACTACTTAGTTCAAGACACGGAAAACAAATAAATAAAACTTAGTAGTTACATTTTCGGGAACAATTCACTTCCAAAAAGTCTTAGGAACCTTCGCACATAGGTATTTCAACCCCTCTGATAGCGGATCTGGGAGTTGATGCCTGCGGTGGATGAAGAAGTAAGTATTATTATAGCTTTATAGCGATAGTTACAAGTAAATAAATTACACAAATATTGTATCCGCAAATACCTAATACTACTTAGTTCAAGACACAGAAAACAAACAAATAAAACTTAGTAGTTACATTTTCGGGAACAATTCACTTCCAAAAAGTCTTAGGAACCTTCGCACATAGGTATTTCAACCCCTCTGTAGGCATAGGTAGCCTAGTTAGATTGAATTGTAGCGCGTCTGCCATGTAAGCTAGATCGCGGATTCAATTCCCGCCGTGGCGAAATTGATCGTAAACAGGTAAGATTTGTTTTCGGAATGGCTGGCTTTCTCCTCTCCAGTTCTCCTTCTGCCTTCGATTTTGGAACGATAACACCTCGGTTGTAAAAGTTCCCTCTATCAAACCTCCGGAAAAAAGCCCTTTTCTATTGTAAACATGTAGCGATGTAGGGAGAGAAAAAAAAATCTCGAGGAATCAATGTGCTATTTGTGCTGTCGAAGAAATTTTCTGCTTACCCGAATCGTTATCGAGAGCGCGAACTTTCAATATGAGGGTCCCGAACGGAATAAATGGAGTTTGAAATTAAAATTATGAGCTGGAATCTGAGTGCACGCCAGTGCGCCAGGCCAAGTATCGATAGAATAAACAGACCTCTTTTTATAAATAAATGTTTTCATTGCTAAGATAAGAATGAGAAGTCTTTTTAGACACTTTGAAAACTAAACGAACGAAGTGAATTATTAATATTAGTGCTTGAAATTTAGGATATTTTATCATTAATTCCAGGCGCAGTCGATCCTTCAAAAACTCCATAAGCTTTTTCCTAACCTTTAGGGATGAGATTTTCTTTTTTACTGGCAGGGTTCACCTAATGTCTCCTATTGGATCTCTTCCACCCAACCACCCGGCTTACCTTTGAGGACAGGCGTTCCTTCCGGTACATTCTCCGCGAACGCTATCGAGTAGCTGTCCGAGCTGAACACTGGACTGTTATCATTCACGTCCAATATCTGCACCGTGACCTCACACATGGCGCTGAGTGGCGGGCTCGAATCGGTATACGCTTCTACGCCTAGGGAGTAGACCGACTTGTGTTCCCGGTCTAGAGGTGCAGCCAGGGTGATCTGCCCGGTAGAGTCTATAGTGGCTAGCATTAATTTGCGAGTAGAAAACAAGCCTCGTGACAAAAGACGTGGGATCTTAAATTGAATACAACACAATCAGCCTAGTTAGATTGAAGGGTAGCGCGTCTGTCATGTAAGCTAGATCGCGGATTCAATTCCCGCCGTGGCGAAATTGATCGTAAACAGGTAAGGTTTGTTTTCGGAATGGCTGGCTTTCTCCTCTCCAGTTCTCCTTCTGTCTTCGATTTCGGAACGATAACACCTCGGTTGTAACAGTTCCCTCTATCAAACCTCCGGAAAAAAGCCCTTTCCTATTGTAAACATGTAGCGATGTAGGGAGAGAAAAAAAATCTCGAGGAATGAATGTGCTATTTGTGCTGTCGAAGAAATTTTCTGCTTACCCGAATCGTTATCGAGAGCGCGAACTTTCAATATGAGGGTCCCGAACGGAGCCGCCTCGGATATGGACACGTTGTACCAGTCCTGTGGGAACTCGGGGGGACAATCGTTGACATCCGTGACCCGAACTGACACGAACACTTCGGCGGAATGACCCGAGACAGAGTCCGTGGCACGCACCGTCAGGGTGTACTCTTGAACGGTCTCGAAATCCAGCTCGTCAACCACAGTGATGGAACCTAGCGGGGGGATGGAAGATTAGATTATTGTATTGGGACAGTAGAGAATGTGTCAAATATTAGAGCGACAAAGTAGAAAATAATATGGAAAATATTGTAAAATAGAGTATACCTTGCAATAAATACCATTTCAAGCGCATACCTTGCAATAAATACCATGTACAAACAAGCAAGATTGATTTCTTTAAAAATATGTATCATAAAGAAAAAAATGGCTAGCATTAATTTGCGAGTAGAAAACAAGCCTCGTGACAAAAGACGTGGGATCTTAAATTGAATACAACACAATGTCTGAGTCTATAGTGAAAGTGGGAGAGCCGGAGATAAGCTTGAACTGGACCGGGATACTGGAGACCAGCTTCATGGTGGTGATGACGCTGCCTGGAATGGGAAGGAGAAAGTATGGATGTGTGAGAATATAGAATAGACCTATTTTTTACATATTTATTTTGTCAGTCTATTTAGCTTGGAAAGTAGAGGCTTGCCTCGTAAGTGCTACGTGTCGAGCTCAGGAAGAACTTTGTCCTAGAAAGACAAGCTTCGTTCTCGGAACGGCTGGCTTTCTCCTATCCTGTCCTCCTCTCTTCGATTTCGGGACAATAAGATAAGTTCTAATAAAAATGAACCGCGTTCTAGGCTGTTCGAAAGTTTTGGCCAAAGAGTGTTACCAATGGGTTTTCTAACTTACTAATGTGTAAAGTTGTATTTCCCTTTCGAAAACTGAGATTTCCCCTCTTCCGAAGCTCGTTTCTAAGCTTCGTTCTCGGAACGGCTGGCTTTCTCCTATCCTGTCCTCCTCTCTTCGATTTCGGGGCCATAAGTTCTAATAAAAATGAATTCTAGGCTGTTCGAAAGTTTTGGCCAAAGAGCGTTACCAATGGGTTTTCTAACTTACTAATGTGTAAAGTTGTATTTCCCTTTCGAAAACTGAGATTTCCCCTCTTCCGAAGCTCGTTTCCCCTTTTGGTAGCGCCTGTACTAAACCATAGGAAATTCGGAACCAGACGAAATGGGAAACCATATCTTAAAGGATGGAAATTTGGAAATCTTTTTTTGTTTCGAAAAGGAAAATACACTGTGTGTTCTCGAACTTACCAATGGGCGAGGCTTCGGATATGAAGAACTTTTCGTCTTCCTGTTCAAACACAGGTCTCTGATCCTTAGGATTCATAACGTACACTTCTATAGGTACATCAGCATGAAGAGGGGGAATACCACGGTCACTCGCTCGCACGAAGAATTGGAACACTTGATTTTCTGTAGAATAGAATAGAATTAAATTTTATTAGGATAGAATTAAATTAGAATGGAATAGAACAGTACAGAATACAATAATAGTGCTTATTTATAATCATGGACTCTCAAGTTTAAGGTAACCAAGCACTAGGCAAAGTTAACACCGGGGGCCCCGAGGCGTTCTCCACCACCTACCTCTTAAGTGCACTCAGCCTTGTATGAATTGAGTAGCTACTTTAATCGAGTAGGGACCAGTGGCGGCATTACCAGTGTAAAAAATTGTTGAAACATGGAAATTGATTGCAAAGATGAGGCACTTAAAAATGCTGTGATACACACAAAAGTTGTGTAAAAGCTCTGCTTTACCACAAAAAATTCATGATTTGATTTACTCACCATAAGACACCGGGCTCTTAGCCAAACTCAGCCCGCCCGTGTGTTTATTGATAGCAAACAGATCCGCCACTCCCTTCCCTTCTCGTTCATAGATAGCATACTCCATGGCACCGTTCAAATCTTCATCGAGATCGCTCGCTTTCACCTTGAGAAAGCCGGAGTTGACCGCTAAGCTAGACGGAATCGATATCCGATATTGGGGCAGGAGAAATATCGGCGCGTTATCGTTATCGTCCGAGATGCGAAGTCGTACGGTAGCGAAACCGGACCGACCGCCCGAGTCGGACGCGATGACCGGGATTTCGTACACCTTGCGCACCTCGCGATCCAGAGAGATTTTGGCGATCAGCTCCCCTGTGAAAGAAACGAAATAGTTTGATTAAATGTTAAGATTTTCCTAACAAAATGTTGAATTAAATGTTGTTTTTTTCCCCTAGGTTTAATGGCAGAATTCTGACTGTGAGTTCTTCCATCCAACCAATGTAATGATCACCTTCAGGTAAAATGACCTAGTAGTCAAATAACCCGACATTTGCAAACAACAACAACATGATCACCTTCAGACCAAGCCTGTTGGCGGGATGGAAAATAGTTGAAGAGAAGTAAAAAGAGAAAATATCCTATTGAGAAGCTACAAGCCACGTTGCCTGCCAGCCTAGTTTGCTTAGAGCAGTGTTTCCCAACCTGGGCGATATCGCCCCCTTGGGGGCGATGGAGATTTTCATGGGGGCGATGAAGCCTTAGGGGGCGATATGGGGGGCGATCAATAAAAGGAGCGATGGCTATTTAGGGGCAAAAATGTAAGTAGGTACCTACTTATTTTTTTAGTCTTAAAAAAATAAATCCGAAGAGGAGAGAGAGAAAAATATTGCACGTGCGTCCGAGTTTTGCCGAGCAATCCCGAGATCCTGGTTTCATTCAGCTCTGCTCCTGACGCGTGCGGTTTAGTTTTTATCTTTCTAATCACAGAAATTGAGTGTTGACAGTGAAAAAATAATTATTGTGCAAAAACTTCCATTTTGGCAACTTGAAAACGAAGCTGAGAAATAGGCTGAACATTGTTGAGAGGGGAGACTTGCGACTTGACCGCCCGAATCGGACGCGATGACCGGGATTTCGTACACCTTGCGCACCTCACGATCCAGAGAGATTTTGGCGATCAGCTCCCCTGTGAAAGAAACGGAATAATTTGATTAAATGTTAAGATTTTGCTAACAAAATGTTGAATTAAATGTTGTTTTTTTCCCCTAGGTTTAATGGCAGAATTCTGACTGTGAGTTCTTCCATCCAACCAACCAATGCAATGGTCACCTTCAGACCAAGCCTGTTGGCGGGATGGAAAATAGTTGAAGAGAAGTAAAAAGAGAAAATATCCTATTGAGAAGCTACAAGCCAAACAAGCCACGTTGCTTGCCAGCCTAGTTTGCTTAGAGGGTGACGTGCATGCCTTGTAAACGCGAACTTTATTGAACAGATAACGTTCGTTCTCGGTACTGCCGGCTTTCTCCCATCCTGTTCTCATTCTCTCTTCGCTTTCAGGACGGTAGGGCCTCTGTAATTACAATTCCCTTTATCAAACCTATTTCTTTTTAAGTGGTATAGTGTAAACTTATGTACCTGTGGCATTATTCATGTAGAATATCTCCTGCAGACTCTGCGAGGGCATCGTGTAGACAATCTCCCCCGAGTCTTCATCTCTAGCGTGCACGCGTATCACTCGACTACCGGGTGCTTGGTTTTCCATCATCTTCACATCATACTGGTGCTTGTCAAACTGGGGCGGGGCTCGATTGGCCGATAGCATCTCCACACGGACCCTGGCGAACGAGGTGTAGACGCCATCCGAAGCGGATATGTTGAGGAGGTGCACCTTGGCCTCGCCCAGCTTGTGAAGGTTGATGAGGGTGATGATACCTGGGGGAACCAGAAGGAAGGGATTAGCGACTGGGGGAAATGTTTCCTGACGAATCATTAAAACCACCCTTGATAAATAACTTTAAAGAAATAAAATTTATACGTACCTATATGTATAAAAATAATTAAAGAAATCGTCCCTTCAATTACGTAACAAAAAGACGTCCGTTGTTACAACTTCCTCTATCAAAATCTTTTGCAAAAAAAGTGCAAAAAGTGTCCCTGGACGAGGGCTGTATGTACATCGTACATATTAGTTTCTACTTCTACTAAGGGCTCAAGTTCCACTAATCAGGGCTTAAAGAACTCCGAGCGAGATAGAATCCGATTTCTCTGACAGTCTGAATAAGGTCTACACAGTGTCTACAGTCTACAATTCTACAGTAGCTGAACAATTCTAGTCTAACCTTAATACAGCCGCTTTTGTAACTAACCCACTCACTCACCTAAAGAAATAAAATTTTTATGTACCCATATGTATCAAAATAATTAAAGAAATTCAATTACGTAACAAAAAGAAGTCCGTTGTTACAACTTCCTCTATCAAAATCTTTTGCAAAAAAGTGCAAAAATAGTTTTTTCAACCTAATTTAAAAAAGTGCAAAAAGTGTCCCTGGACGAGGGCTGTATGTACATTGTACATATTAGTTCCTACTTCTACTAAGGGGTCAAATTCCACTAATCAGGGCTTAAAGAACTCCGAGCGTGAAGCTACTCGAGACTCGCATCAGGGATTTAAAACGCAGCGTTGACGCCAAAGTAGGGGAAGTGGAATGAAAAACACGGGTCACTTCACGTCGGGTTCGCATCGCACCCACGTCGGAATGAAAAACAGACCTAGTGTCTACAGTCTACAATTCTACAGTAGCTGAACAATTCTAGTCTAACCTTAATACAGCCGCTTTTGTAACTAACCCACTCACTCACGTATACAAATTCTAACTCACTTCTAGATGAGCTAGGGAGTAGGGAGTCTATCTGTACCAGTATAGAGGTTTACCTGTACGAGGGTCCATAGAGAAGGTCTGCTGCTGGTTACCGCCCACAATACTATAGGTGATCCTATCGTGATCCCCTACATCAGGATCGGATGCTGTCACCACTGTCACGAATTGACCCCTAGCAGCATCTTCTGATAGGAAACATGTGTAGGCCATCTGATCCAACTTGGGTGGGTTGTCGTTGATGTCCAGAACTAGATAAGGGAGGAAGAGTAGAAATTATTATGGTTAAAAAAAAAAAAAAAAAAAAAAAAAAAAACGGGAAATTGTTTGTTTGTTTGAACTTTATGCCTGGCCAAACCGCTCATCCGATTGCTATGAAACTTTGTCAACTTATTGCTTGCATTCCCGTGAAGGTTATAGGCTGTTTTCCGGTTCGTTTTTGTTAAGCTACGCCGAGCAAGACCACTAAATGGATGAGTGACATGAGGTTTATAGAGTAAAAATTAAATTTATCCGATTTCAATGAAATTATTTCCTACAAGAACGACCATGCCTTAAGGATTTACTAGCAGATTTCGGCTATAAATTATAAACAATATTATAATATTGTATTATTTATTATAAAAAACATTAATATATAGGTACATACTTATTGATCAAATTGCACGAACGTGAATTTAATGAGGAAAAAAAGCAAACCCAGGCAAAAGGAAAATATTTTACACCCCGGAAAATTACATCACATTATTGTGTTCCAAAATAAACTTAAAACTACTAGATACTATTTATTTACTCACTAAATCCAATATATTAAAAATCCAAAGCACTATTCGACTAACCAATTAAATTAAAAAAATAAAGGAAATAAAAACTTATGCTCTAAGACCCATTTGAACCAAAAGGAAGGCATTTTTAACGCATAAAAAATACTACAGAAGGAACATAATTATGTCAATGGCACTAGATACAAAATAATAATAAAAAGAAAAGAAAAAAATCCAAAAAATAATAAAAAGTAAAAATACTGTGAAATTATAAATCAACTCAAATGAGCAACAAGACCATTACAAAAACTTGAAAATAATTTACAAAACGAAAGCGCAAACAACCCAGTTGGTACAAGAAAGCCATTGGTGAACAGTTATCATTTGATTGATAATTTGATACTATGTTCTAGTGATTTTAAGATATTCTACCATCAGTTTTGGTACTTTTGGGGTGGATTGGGCTTTTGGGCTTAACGTAGCCTCTAAAAGCCCGAGGACTTTTGATGGCTCCTAAGTTAACAAAACGAATGTCCTAAATTTAGGGTTTCGTGCCTTTAAAGGCCCCTTTTCCGGGTAAATTCTTAGTTCATTGAACCACTAAAAGATTACTTATTATTTTTATTTTAAAATTTAACCCCACTAAAATATTAGAAATCAAATGATAAACTGTTGACTAGTCAAGACTACTTGTAATCTCTGTACTCACATGGCCCATTGTTACCATCCGCCACTGTAGGGAAACACATAGAGGGGGAAAGGGAGACGATGTATTAGTCAGTGGTGGACATTTAGAAATTAATTTGGACACATTTCAGGATAGGTAATTTATGAATAAATTAGTAGATATCTAACTAGAGAGAGGGAAATAGCACTTCACAGGTGTGCTTGCAAGTAGCTGAGACATCCATCAAGATGTTAACTAACTAGTCTGAAAGGGAAAATGAGGTTTCAAGACACATGCCCATTGTTTATTTATAACAAAAGTTTATTTTCGCTACAATTTTCCTAATACCTACTGGGGTCCTTAAAAGGTAGCTTTCAAGTTGGTAGCATGTATACAAAATAAATCAACCATAAGAGGTCCTAATTACCTAGGAATCGTATTAGAAGCCTAAGCCAGCCTAGTTAGCATAGTTGGTAGTGCGTCTGCCTTGTAAGCGCTAGGCCGCGGGTTCGATTCTACAGACGGACGACCTGATCAGGTGTACCTGTCAGGTCTATCTGATAGTGCGTGACTGCCCTAAGAAACTAAAAACAAAGGCAAAACTCACCACTAAGCCACACATGCGTGAGAGAAGACAGAGAGGGGGTACCCTGATCTGTTATACAATCCTTTGTGTTACTTGGGGATTGGGGGGTTCAAAATAATTAATTTTCAAGACTAGGACATTGTGCTGTTCCCCTCATATCAAAAAATAACTCACCAGTATTGAAATCCACAGCAAACTGCTCCCTCGAATTGCCGCCGGTGATACTGTAGATGAGTTTTCTGTTGAGGGAATACAATCCTTTGTGTTACTTGGGGATTGGGGGGTTCAAAATAATTAATTTTCAAGAGTAGAACATTGTGCTGTTCCCCTCATATCAAAAATAACTCACCAGTATTGAAATCCACAGCAAACTGCTCCCTCGAATTGCCGCCGGTGATACTGTAGATGAGTTTTCTGTTGAGGGGGGACTCGGCCCGTATGGTGAGGGGCAGGGGAGAGTGGATTTGTATGTCTTCACGTACAGAAACCGAATAGAATTGTTTGTCGAATACAGGCATGGATTTATCGATGACTTTAACGTTCACAGAGACTTCGGTAGAACAGGGCTGGATTCCTGAGGAGAGAATAGAAGAGGGCATCATTAGGTTTTTGATATATAAAAAAAAGTTAGTCATAATCGATTCACAATACATCTGTTCGATATGTTCGATTCACAATACATCTGCAATAGTTCATCCGATTTTAATGAAACTTGGCAAAACTGTTCAACAAGTAAGGGAAAATTTCTCATTAAATTTTGAGCCGGAAAAGAGTCTGAGTGAGGTCTACAGTTCAACTTCATTGAACTCTTCTTTTTCTTCGCCTTTTCCCGTGTACAGACGGGGTCGGCGTTTTTCGTCAGCCTCTCAATAAGCCCTACTATTAGGGTAATTGCTTTGACATTTGGTTTTGGCTGCATTTTTAGGAGTGGATGTTGCCCTTCGCACTCAACCTTTGCTATTTTATCAGTTATGGTACTTTTGGGGTGGATCGGACTTTTGGGCTTAACGTAGCCTCTAAAAGTCCGAGGACTTTTGATGGCTCCTCAGTTAACAAAACGAATGTCCTAAATTTAGGGTTTCGTGCCTTTAAAGGCCCTTTTTCCGGGTAAATTCTTAGTTCGTTGAACCGCTAAAAGATTAATTATTATTTTTATTTTACAATTTTAAACCACTAAAATATTAGAAATCAAATGATAAACTGTTGACTAGTCAAGACTACTTGTAATCTCTGTACTCACATGGTCCATTGTTACCATCCGCCACTGTAGGGAAACACATAGAGGGGAAAGGGAGACGATGTATTAGTCAGTGGTGGACATTTAGAAATTAATTTGGACACATTTCAGGAAAGGTAATTAATGAATAAATTAGTAGATATCTAACTAGAGAGAGGGAAATAGCACTTCACAGGTGTGCCTGCAAGTAGCTGAGACATCCATCAAGATGTTAACTAACTAGTCTGAAAGGGAAAATGAGGTTTCAAGACACATGCCCATTGTTTATTTATAACAAAAGATTATTTCGCTACAATTTTCCTAATACCTACTGGGGTCCTTGAAAGGTAGCTTTCAAGTTGGTAGCATGTATACAAAATAAATCAACCATAAGAGGTCCTAATTACCTAGGAATCGTATTAGAAGCCTAATGACCTCGCTGGAAATCGAACCCGGGTCTCCCGCGTGCAAGGCAAGCGCAGTGACCACTACACCATGGGAGCTGACTTACCTGTAGTCGATACAATATGGAACATCCTCCGTGCTGCAGACTCTACAATACTATACTCCAGCAGTGCATTAGTTTCTGAATCTTTATCCTCGGCTCTAATCACTAACGGTAGTGAGGTGTTAGTGAGCACTAGGGCGCCTATAGGGGCCGCCTCACTAACGTAGCCAGTGTAGTTGAGTTGAGTGAAGTAGGGAGTGTTGTCATTCCGGTCCAGAATGTGAACGATTACCGAGCATACAGCCTTGGCACCCGCCTGAAATAGGGAGAAAATAAATTTCAATAATTTATGATGGTGAGTCACCTATTGGGCTCTGAAGTGTTCAGACCAAAAATTGGCCCCGCTCAGTTCTGTGACCCCAAATTTGAAATTGTGACGTGCTTTGATGCGACGTGAACCTGTACCAAATTTCATCAAAATCGGACCAGGCAATCGCGAGTTATAGCGGAACATACAAACAAACAAACAAACAAACCAAATGCAAAACTGTCGAGTTAAAACGTGGACCTTCACTTCGTTCGGCCAGTGAAAGTATATTCTTCTACATGCATGCCTATAAGTAAACGGAAAAGTTTCGTCTGATTTTTTTTTTGTTTCGGCCAGGATTCGAACCCGGCATCTTCGAGTCGGAAGTCAGTTCTCTTGGCCACTCAGCCACAGGTTAGTTCACTTACCATATTGGTAGCAGTCACGGACAGGTTATAAATCCGGGTGGCCTCATAGTCCAAAGGTTTCTTAGTCAGCAGCACGCCGCTTTATAAGATTACAAGGGACTACATAAACATTACTAAGCCTAAAACTATCACATTACCACTTTTCCTGTGATAGAGAAAAGTGCGCTTGTCTAGACAAGGATTTGTTTTCCTGGCAAACCCAGAGAACTCTCTCTCTCTCCTCCTTCCTTCTCCCTCCTCTTCCTTTCTCTCTTTCTCTCAACTCTCGCTATCTATCCTTCTTCCGCTCTCTATCTTCTTCCTCTCTTTTTTTCCCAATCCACTCAATTATAAAATTTCACAACAAGAATTTTACATTAGTTTTTTTACCCTCATACTAAAGATAACAAGCTCAGTGTTATACCTATGTATTAATACTGAACATATCGTCTGAATCACCCCGTATGATTTCGAACACTAGGGAGGATGTAGAGCGGGCTTCAATATGGCGAACAACTGTACCGGGTGGCTCATTCTCAAACAATTCCGCCGCGAGTTCTGTTGCCTCTCCCTCTCTCCTTCCCTGTCATTTTTGTCTCTCTCCCTCTCTTTATCAGCCTGTTTTTACCTTTCTCTCTCTCTATCCTTCCCCTTTCCTTCCATCTTTTTTTCTTCGTCTCTCCCTTCCTCGTCTTTTCTGTCTCTCCCTCCCCCTCCCTCTTTTTGGTTTTTTGTCTCCCTCCCTCTTTCACTCTCATTTTTTATTCCGCAATAATAATAACTATACTTAGGAACCCACCACCTGCCCATACGTACAATACATAAATATACGTTGGGTGCGCGAGCATTTTGCCCGTTTGTGTTTGCCAGAAAAATTATCTCTACATACACTACAGGAGTTTTTTTTTTTTTCTCTACAGTAATTATACGACCGACGCGACGTAGGAAATTACACGGAAATGACTGGAACTTCCCTGGGTTTTAATGGTCTGTTTTTATTGAAGTACCTAATGTCTAATGAAACACCTGCTCTTGTGGATGCTCTTGGGCTATAACAATACATTGAGAAATAGAAATGAAAATATGAAAATTTTTACCCCGAGCAGGAATCTAACTTATCGTTTACAAGTTAAGGTGAGTTTACAATCGTTTATCGTTTACAAATTAAGGGAAAACTGATGCATACAGGCAGGTACATACAACAATAACTGTTCGTAACTACTCGTATGATGGATATATACAATATAGGTACCAACTACCTACGTATCATCAAGGTACCCAAAAATTAAAATAGCTTTCGTTAAAATCCACCCATCTCCCACCTAAGGTTATTCAAATATATTTTAATTAGTTATCCTGGTATGACGAAAATTATAATTAAAACTTTCCATACAACAAAATGCACACATGCTCAAAATGTTATAATTTTTCGTTTAAGTTTAAAATTCGAGATTTTTTTTCTGGGTTTCATCACCATCCATTTCAATTTTGCATTCGGAATTGAAAAATTAATTTCAAAATTCTTGGTATTTTTACTTTCTATTATTTTTCCTCGTGTCCTCGTGTGAGCAAAAAATCGTCACAAGCAAAGTTTAATTTTCAACACGTCACTTCCCGTGGCTACTCAGTGAAATGCTCCACACACGGGTCGGAATTTTTTATATTAATTTTTTTCTCGAGTAAGCTCTATATTGGAAAATTGGAAATACTTTAGGACCAATTTTCAAGATCCACAAATCCAAAGGACTATAGCTCCGAGCATAATCATAGGCCTTTCGTTTCCTTTTGGAAAAACCGCCTTACATTGAGGGGTTTTTTTATTATTAAAGAAAAAAAGAAAGAAAGAAATGGAAATGATTTTCACTCAAACTATCACTCAGTCAAATTCAAAATCAACGTAGCACTTTAGTTTAGAGATCAACAAGAGAAATCTGGTAAACAACATCATAAACCAATATGTCCCATGGAAGTCACTGTGTTTTTCCATTTGTATTAAAAATAAAAACTTCAAAAATTATGTTTTTTGATGTTACATTACAACATTATATATTTTTTTTATTATTATTATTATTTTTTTTTAAGGCCTGAAATAGGGAGAAAATAAATTTCAATAATTTACGATGGTGAGTCACCTATTGGACTCTGGAGTGTTCAGACCTAAAATCGGCCCCGCTTTGATGCGACGTGAACCTGTTATAGCGAGTTATAGCGTACAAACAAACAAACCAAATGCAAAACTGTCGAGTTAAAACGTGGACCTTCACTTCGTTCGGCCAGTGAAAGTATATTCTTCTTCATGCATGCCTATAAGTAAACGGAAAAGTTTCGTCTGAAATTTTTTGTTTCGGCCAGGATTCGAACCCGGCATCTTCGAGTCGGAAGTCAGTTCTCTTGGCCACTCAGCCACAGGTTGGTTCACTTACCATATTGGTAGCAGTCACGGACAGGTTATAAATCCGGGTGGCCTCATAGTCCAAAGGTTTCTTAGTCAGCAGCACGCCCTACAATTATTTCTCTCTTCCTCCCTCCTTCATCTCTCCCTTCCTTTTTGGTCTCTGCCTCTCCCTCTCTCCTTCCCTGTCATTTTTGTCTCTCTCCCTCTCTTTATCAGCCTGTTTTTACCTTTGTTAATACTGAACATATCGTCTGAATCACCCCGTATGATTTCAAACACTAGGGAGGATGTAGAGCGGGCTTCAATATGGCGAACAACTGTACCGGGTGGCTCATTCTCAAACAATTCCGCCGCGAGTTCTGCCTTGGCAAACCTGAGGGAGGAAATAGAATCACATTGAGAAACAGAAATAAAAAATACATTGAGAAATAGAAATGAAAATATGAAAAGAAGCGCTGGGTCGCGAGTTCGATTCCCGCCCGGGGCGGATTTTATCCTGAAGTTGTTCTGGGAACGGCTGGCTTTCTCTTATCCTAGCTTCCTTCGCTCTTCGATTTCGGGACGATAAGACCATAGCAGTTGCAGTTCCCTCTATCAAACCTTTTGGAAAAAAAAAAGTATCTTTTAGGTTTGATACAGGGAACTGTAACAAAGGAGGTCTTATCATCCTGAATTCGAAGAGAGAAGGAGGACAGGATAATAAAGAGTCGGCCGTTCCGGGAACGAACCTTACCTGTTTAGGATGAATTTTACCCCGAGCAGGAATCTAACTTATCGTTTACAAGTTAAGGTGAGTTTACAATCGTTTACAAGTTAAGGGGAAACAGATGCATACAGGCAGCTACATACAACAATAACTGCTCGTAACTACTCGTATGATGGATATATACAATATATGTAGGTACCAACTACCTACGTATCATCAAGGTACCCAAAAATTAAAATATCTTTCGTTAAAATCCACCCATCTCCCACCTAAGGTTATTCAAATATATTTTAATTAGTTATCCTGGTATGACGAAAATTATAATTAAAAATATTGGGAAAATCCTACAATGCTGCAGTGAGTACCAAAGTTGTGACATAATAACATAAAGAAACTGCATTTACATTTTTGGAATATAAAAGCTCAAGACTTACAGGGGAAAAAATATATGATTTAAAAAAATAAAGATAAAAAAAATATCACAACCTTGGTTCAAGTTTAACGACTAAATATGAAGAAACCTGGTTGGCGAAAAAGATTGAAATTTGAAATCAACCAATCATATTCTGAATAACTAAACAAATTAAGTTAAACTCATTGGATTCAGTAATCTTGATTTCAAAATTTGGACGAACATTAGTTAAAATCATAAAACAGTTTGACTTTATTACCTAAGATTCATTTGTTATTTTTCCTAAGCTGCAAAAAGTAAAAAAAAAAAAAGGTTTAGTTATTTTTCTAAAATTGAGCAATTGAGCATATATGTATTTATACAGGGTGTCACTTACCTCGGCGGATCATTGTCGGCCATGACCACGATGATCTGCACAGGTACCGTGGCCGCCAGAGGTGGTGCACCCTGGTCTGTGGCCTTCACCAGAAGCATGTACTCGGACATGAGGCTAAGATCCAGTGGCCGGGCAGTCTGTATAGTGCCTAGGATAGGGTCCATGGTGAATACATTGCCTATGTTACCTGTGGAGAGAAGAGGAACAAGGTTAGACTTGAAATTATTCATTTGTTTTTAACACTTGAAGTGTTATGCTCAGAGACAGTCATTTTCCTGAGGGACCATGTTTCGAGCATCGACCATAGCTTAGTAAAGACCCAAGAGAAAATGAACAAACCATACTAATTGATATCTGTATGTACTGGGATTCGAACCACTCTCTTGAGATAGGAGTTCAGTGTGTTTTCAAATGACTTTATAAGATTACAAGGGACTACATAAACATTACTAAGCCTAAAACTATCACATTACCACTTTTCCTGTGATGGAGAAAAGTGCGCTTGTCTAGACAAGGATTTGTTTTTCTGGCAAACCCAGAGAACTCTCTCTCTCTCCTCCTTCCCTCTCCCTCCTCTTCCTTTCTCTCAACTCTATCTATCCTTCTTCCACTCTCCATCTTCTTCCTCTCTTCTTTTCCCAATCCACTCAATTACTCAATTATAAAATTTCACAACAAGAATTTTACATTAGTTTTTTTACCCTCATACTAAAGATAACAAGCTCAGTGTTATACCTATGTAATGTACATAATCCAACCCTCCAACACCGACAACCTTACAATGTTGCCAAAAGTCTCTCTCCCTCCCCTCCCTCTCTCTCTCTCCTACAATTATTGCTCTCTTCCTCCCTCCTTCATCTCCCCCTTCCTTTTTGGTCTCTGCCTCTCCCTCTCTCCTTCCCTGTCATTTTTGTCTCTCTCCCTCTCTTTATCAGCCTGTTTTTACCTTTCTCTCTATTCTTCCCCTTTCCTTCCATCTTTTTTTCTTCGTCTCTCCCTTCCTCGCCTTTTCTGTCTCTCCCTCCCCCTCCCTCTTTTTGGTTTTTTGTCTCCCTCCCTCTTTCACTCTCATTTTTTAATCCGTAATAATAATAACTATACTTAGGAACCCACCACCTGCCCATATGTACAATACATAAATATAGGTTGGGTACGCGAGCATTTTGCCCGTTTGTGTTTGCCAGAAAAATTATCTCTACATACACTACAGGAGTTTTTTTCTCTCTACAGTAATTATACGACCGACGCGACGTAGGAAATTACACGGAAATGACTGGAATTTCCCTGGGTTTTAATGGTCTGTTTTTATTGAAGTACCTAATGTCTAATGAAACACCTGCTCTTGTGGATGCTCTTGGGCTATAACAACGTACAATACATAAATATACGTTGGGTACGCGAGCATTTTGCCCGTTTGTGTTTGCCAGAAAAATTATCTCTACATACACTACAGGAGTTTTTTTTTTTCTCTACAGTAATTATACGACCGACGCGATGTAGGAAATTACACGGAAATCACTGGAATTTCCCTGGGTTTTAATGGTCTGTTTTTATTGAAGTATCTACTGCCTATTGAAACACCTGCTCTTGTGGATGCTCTTGGGCTATAACAACACGATCGAGATGTTCATGAGATGGACAGAATATTTGTAACCAATATAGGAAATGAAATGTCAGAAGGGCCAGCCTAGTACTTGTAAGCGCTAGGTCGAGCTTTAACCCTAGAAGGGCAGACGTGAGTAAATTTTACTCACACCTAGTTTATTTTCGTGATAATTCTATCTTTTTAAATAATAAAATATAATGTTTTGAAACTTGAAACATATCTATTTCATATTCTGCGTCTTATAGTGGCAAAAAAATCGCTCTTTTTTAGTGAGTGACCAAAAAACAGTCTACCTTTCTAGGGTTAAGGCCGTTTGCCCCTACACCAACTCCGAGAGTGGACTTTTTGTGTGGAGTCTATGGAGCTAAGCTGAAATATTTCAACACAATAAGATGCCTTCTCAGCAGTTATACCTCAGCAGACCAGCAGTTGCTGAATTGGGGTCTTGGCCTTGAGCTTGGGCATATTTTTCAAATGGGCAGAACTTGAACAATAATATAACTTTATAATATTTAGTCCTTATAGCTATATCTTTATCATTGAGAAAGAGAAAGAAGAGAACGAGCAGTAAGAGTAGAGAAGGAGAGGGAAAAGGGAGGAAGAAGAAAGAAGAGGGGAAAAGAAAGAGAGAGAAGAGAGGAAGAAAGAGAGAGAGGGAAGAGAGGAAGAGAGAGAGACAGAGAGAGAGAGAGGGAAGAGAGGAAGAGAGAGAGAGACAGAGAAAGAGAAAGAGAGAGAGAAATTGTAACAAAACTGGTTCTTTGGAGGAGAGAAGAACGATACAAAGTCCGCGGTTATCAAACCCGCAACCTAGGGCTTAGAAGACACGCGCGCTACCCTCCAAGGCTAACTAGGCAGGCAAAGTTTATTTATAGGTATAGGATTACTCTTTGTATGTTTTTCTAAACTTATAAGTATGTATTGTGCCTATAATGACTACCAAATAAAGGTTTATTTATTTATCAAGATGCCTTCTACTCACCAGAAGCGATAGAGTAAGTGACCACCCCATTCTCGCCATGGTCTCTGTCCGTCGCCACCACCTGGACTATATTCGTACCCACAGCGCTGGTCTCGAACACGCGACCTTTGACCAGGGAGGTGGCAAACTCGGGCGGATGGTCGTTGGAATCCAGCACGTTTATTGAAACCCGGGCGAAGTTCCGTTTGGCGGGGGTGCCTTGGTCCCGCGCCATAATGGTGAGGAGGTGGTGAGAGAGACTCTCCCTGGAGATGAGAAGAGGAGGGGTTAGTGGGGAGGTGAATAGTTATTAGAGGAGTGAGGGGGTGCAATTGTCCTACATACTGCACTCGGCTACTCAGCACAGAGGAATTTCGTTAGAAAAGTCCCTCATTTCAATATAATGTAGATGAGTGAGGCAAGCCACAACCACATAAGTTAGCTAGGTAGTGGGAAAGTGTTTGTTTGAACAAAAAAGTATTGGGACCTTTTTGAGGTTGTTTTGCTAGATGAGTAAATGAAATAGGTAGGTACTTCTCAATAATCCCAATGAGCAAAAGAAAATTAGTAGAAGCCCACTAAGGGCTCATCATTAATTTCATATTTTCGTTTCCCAATCTATTTAACTTATTGTTTCAAACTGGTAACCCAATTGGGTCTCGTCTGTTCTAGATATGTGCACTCACCTGTCCAAAGGCTGGGCCACACTCAACGCTCCCGAGTGAAAGTCAATCCTGAACAGGGCAGCCGATAACGGGCTCTGCGCATTATAGGAGAAGTGAGGGGGTGCAATAGAGTTATTACAGGAGTAAAGGGGTGCAATTGTCCTACATACTGCACTCGGCTACTCAGCACAGAGGAATTTCGTTAGAAAAGTCCCTCACTTCAATGTAATGTAGATGAGTGAGGCAAGCCACAACCACATAAGTTAGCTAGGTAGTGGGAAAGTGTTTGTTTGAACAAAAAAGTATTGGAACCTTTCTGAGGATGTTTTCCTAGATGAGTAAATGAAATAGGTACTTCCTAATAATCCCAATGTGCAAAAGAAAATTAGTAGAAGCCCACTAAGGGGTCTTCATTAATTTCATATTTTCGCTTCCCACTCAATTTAACTTATTGTTTCAAACCGTTAACCCATTTGTGTCTCGTCTGTTCCAGATATGTCCACTCACCTGTCCAAAGGCTGGGCCACACTCAACGCTCCCGAGTGAAAGTCAATCCTGAACAGGGCAGCCGATAACGGGCTCTGCGCATGATGTATACTATACAGGACTTTACTCTCTTGGTCGCTATCCGAAGCCGCTACTTTGAGTATTTCGCTACCCACTGGGACGCTCTCGGATATGTTGGTCTCGTAGAGCGACTGAGTTAGGATAGGCCGGTGCTCGTTGACATCAACCACGGTCACGTGAAGCTAGAGAATAGAATAGAATTCAAATTAACAAATAGAATAGAATTCAAATTAACGAATAGAATAGAATTCAAATTAACGGATATAATAGAATTCAAATTAACGAATAGAATAGAATTCAAATTAGCGAATAGAATAGAATTCAAATTAACGAATAGAATAGAATTCAAATTAACGGATAGAAAAGATTAGATAAATATCAACGGACCGTCACACCTCTGAGTTTTTTCATTAGAGCGGCAAATAAAATTTGAATTTTCGACCTTTTAATGTTACTTTTTCGGAGTTTTGACCTCAGATTTTTGATTTCCCACAACTTTTTACTTAGGACCTTTTATTCATATTTTTTACCCAAATGCGACTGCTCCATTGATGGGAGCAGTTCGTCTCTCCCGAGTTTAGCTGTGAAGAAGAATAGAATGGAATAGAATATACCTTGTTTATCCTGAAAGAATGAGACTGAAAAGTCCCTTTACTCCCACAGTCTAACGCAAATGAACAAACAAGAAATAGGTCGGTATCAGTCCAGTGAACTATCTTAAGATTCAGGAGGTCCCGGGTTCGATACCTACCATCGACAAAAATGTGAATTCCCGTTTCCATTGCAAATATTAGCGAGTTTTTGAAACCAAAATTAGCGTCCCATTAACTGAACTCTTTAACATTATTTGACGAAAACCCGTTTCTGCGCATGAGTAGGAACGCGTTTCGGTCATCTTACGTCTTATGTAAGTTTCAACTATCGTCAAGTTAGCGGTGCAAAAACTCTCTATAGACAAGTAGTTAGTTCGGACTTGCATGGTTAAAGACCGAAATAAACCCCCAAACCAAACTCCTGCTAAGACTCACCTGAAGTACAGCAACGTTGGTGAAGGTGGGTACCAGGATGGACACATTGTACACGTCCTGACTGAACTGAGGCCTTCGGACTTGCATGTTTAAAGACCGAAATAAACCCCCAAACCAAACCCCTGCTAAGACTCACCTGAAGTACAGCAACGTTGGTGAAGGTGGGTACCAGGATGGACACATTGTACACGTCCTGACTGAACTGAGGCGGACAGTCATTGGTGTCAGTGACCTCTACGATGACCTTGGCCAGGGTGTCAGAGGTCAAGCGAGGTCTCCCAAGGTCAGTGACCTGGACGTGAAATTCTATCCGGGGTAGAGACTCGTGATCCAGATTCACTACTGTGCGAATAGCGCCTGGAATGAAAACAGAAGAGGATGGGTTAGGTAACAGTCGAAAAATGTCGTATCTCCAGAAACAAAACCACCTATCAAATCTATATACATTATAATAAATAATAAAATAAAAATAAATGACGTTTCTTGGTGTTATTATAATTTGGTTCTTACTGCAGCATTGTTGTATTTACCAGATATCTCAATAATCCAGTGCTTAATGTTTACCTACCATGCTGGCACCGGTCGCTATGCGCTTTTATATTACATAGCTACTCATTTTCCTCACGAGGCTGAATGGGCCCCGCAACAGTCATTCACGGAATCAATCATTTGTATGATGCAAATTTTTTGACCTCGCTGGAAATCGAACCCGGGTCTCCCGCGTGCAAGGCAAGCGCAGTGACCACTACACCATGGGAGCTGACTTACCTGAGAGGGAGGGATGGGACAGAAAAAAAGTAGATATTGAGGACAAAAGGAATGGAATGGAGAAAGAGAGGGTGGGAAGAGAGAGGGAGGGAGAGAGAGAGGGAGAGAGGAAGAGAGAGAGGGGGGGAGAGAGAGAAAGAGGGAAGGAAGGAGAGAGACAGAGAGCGGGGAAGAGGAAGAGAGAGAAAGGAGAGAGAAAGAAGAGAGAAAGAAGAGAGAGAGAGAGAGAGAGAGAGAGAGAGAGAGAGAGAGAGAGAGAGAGAGAGAGAGAGAGAGAGACAGAAAAAAATAGATATTGAGGATAAAAGGAATGGAATGGAGAAAGAGAGGGTGGGAAGAGAGAGGGAGAGAGGAAGAGAGGGAGGGGGAGAGAGAGGGAGGGAGAGAGAGAGGGAGAAAGAGAGAAAGAGGGAAGGAAAGAGAGAGACAGAGAGCGGGGAAGAGGAAGAGAGAGAGAAAATAAGACGAAGTACGTGTGTTATCCAAAGAAAAACAAACATTTACAAGTTTTAAGTTTCTCGCCATAGACTTTTATGGGTCGCAGTCCCATAAGTTTTATGGGTCGAAGTCCCATAAGTTTTATGGGTCGAAGTCCCATAAGTTTTATGGCTTGTACAGTGCCATAAGTTTTATAGTTGTACATCTCGTAAACCAGCATGATACCCCTGTGGACGTGTCACTAGTATGGATAAGCCAGGATGGTTTATTTAGATCCTTTTCTACTTGCTAGTCATATTTCATTGCCTACAGCCCTACAGGTTGCCCTTCGATTCCCGAATCAGATCGTCATTTTTTTTTTTTTAAGGTGACCTTTCAAAATCTTATATTATAAGAACGAGATCCATTCACTCATTCACATTTCACAGTTCACACACTGATCGCTCTATCTCTAGAACCACAACATGAATAGAATATAATTTAAATTAACGGATAGAATAGAATTCAAATTAACGGATAGAATATAAGAGATTAACGGATAGAAAAGATTAGATAAATATCAACGGACCGTCACACCTCTGAGTTTTTTCATTAGAACGGCAAATAAAATTTGAATTTTCGACCTTTTAATGTTACTTTTTCTACCTTTTGACCTCAGATTTTTGATTTCTCACAACTTTTTACTTAGGACCTCTTATTCATAATTTTTACCCAAATGCGACTGCTCCATTGAGGGGAGCAGTTCCGTCCCTCCCGAGTTCCGTCCCAGATCTGAAATTTACCTAGTGGTCAAATTTTATTGAGGACTAGTATTGTGGTCAAATTTTATGAAGGACGAAATTTCGTACCTCCGCTGGGATCGAACCCGCGTTCTCCTATTTACCAGTCTACCGTGTTGTTCACTTACCTTCGTATACACCGTATGTATTCCATCCGAGACACTTATGTTGAGCGTATACTGGGCCTGTGTCTCCCAGTCCACTCATGTATTCCATCCGAGACACTTATGTTGAGCGTATACTGGGCCTGTGTCTCCCAGTCCACTCTCCTCGCCAGGAGTACATTGCCCTTGTCGTTCCCAATGGAGAACGTACTGTTGGGATCCCCATCCACTATCCTATACCACAGAGTGTCCCCATCTGGGTCACTAGCTTGGATTAGGGCCACCAGGAACCCCACAGCGTCGTTTTCGGTGACCTCAACCCGCTGGTCGGGGGATTTGATGGTTGGCGGATTTTTTGACTCGTCCGGGAGACATTCCCAATGGAGAACGTACTGTTGGGATCCCCATCCACTATCCTATACCACAGAGTATCCCCATCTGGGTCACTCGCTTGGATGAGGGCCACTAGGAACCCCACAGCGTCGTTTTCGGTGACCTCAACCCGCTGGTCGGGGGATTTGATGGTTGGCGGATTTTTTGACTCGTCCGGGAGACGAACGACTTGTATAGAGACCCGCGCTGTGGAGCTCTGGTTGGGGGAACCGTGGTCTGTGGCGCGCACCTGTTGAATGGAACAAAAACAGAATGTTTATTATTCTACAAGTTCGGCCATGCCTTTTCCACAAGTTTGGCCATGCCTCGGGATGAACTAGGGGGATTCCGGAGCGAAGCGACGGAATTCAGCTAGTATTTTACATAGGTACCTACATATTTCCCACTTACATAACTACCGAAATCAAAAAAAGTCCTCATCCAAATTGGAGAAAAAGGGTCAAAAATTCGGGAAGACCATATTTTCAGGTTTAGTTTCTCCATGAAGGGTAACAACGGGCAATAATGTTCCATTATTATTCCCAAGGGACTAGCAAGAGAGTAACATATCATTGAAATATAGACTCAAGTAATGTACCCTACTATAGGAATAGGGTAACTATACCTCGAGTTTGGGGTAGAAGAGGTAGAAATAGGGTAAGTATACCTAGATATAGGGGCAGGAGGGGGGAAATAGGGTAAGTATACCTAGATATAGGGGTAGGAGGTGGTAGAAATAGGGTAAGTATACCTAGATATAGGGGAAGGAGGTGGTAGAAATAGGGTAAGTATACCTAGATATAGGCTGAAGGGGTAGAAATAGGGTAAGTATACCTAGATATAGGGGCAGCAGGGGGGAAATAGGGCAATTTAACGAATAGAATAGAATTCAAATTAGCGAATAGAATAGAATTCAAATTAGCGAATAGAATAGAATTCAAATTAGCGAATAGAATAGAATTCAAATTAACGAATAGAATAGATTAATATCAACGGACCGTCACACCTCTGAGTTTTTTCATTAGAACGGCAAATAAAATTTTAATTTTCGACCTTTTAATGTTACTTTTTCGGAGTTTTGACCTCAGATTTTTGATTTCTCACAACTTTTTACTTAGGACCTTTTATTCATATTTTTTACCCAAATGCGACTGCTCCATTGATGGGAGCAGTTCGTCTCTCCCGCGTTCCGTCCCAGATCTGAAATTTACCTAGTGGTCAAATTTTATTGAGGACTAGTATTGTGGTCAAATTTTATGAAGGACAAAATTTCGTATACATGTAGCCAAAAGAAGTTAATCTAGGCTGAAACGAGCGAAATTTCAGGGTTTTTTAAGGGTCTTTTTACCCTTCTTAAGAAAAGTCTCAAACACATACATAGGTATGTAGAATCTACGCGCCTTCGTCTGTGTCTGTGCTATTGCATTATTAACTTTTAATTAGGATTTTTCAAGAACGTTCTCCTAGACCTAAACATTGTAACTCCCTTTTCTTTCTCTCTTCTCCCTCTTCCTTATTTTCTCTCCTCCTCTCTTCCGTATTTCATCTATCTATTATTCACACTTAGATACATATGCCGCCTCCTACACACATATATAAATTTCCATTTAGATCTTTTTAATTCAGAAAAGAGAAAAAGCGAGAGCGAGAGCGAGAGAGAGAGAGAGAGAGGGAGGGAGAGAGAGAGAGGGAGGGAGAGAGGGAGGGAGGGAGAGAGAAAGAGAGAGAGAGGGGGGTGAATTTGAAAATAAATGGGCGAGTTTTGAAAATACTCTTGTGCAGTTTTCTTTTGTTTGTTTCTTCTCTCCCCTTCCTCCCCCTCCTCCTCTTTTTCTCCCCTCTTCCTCCCCCCCTCCCTCTCCTTCACTGTCTCAGTCTCTCTCTCTCCCATTTTATTTTAATTGTAGTTTGGAATTCATTCGTAAGATTTAAGACTACAATACTTCTCACTCTCCAAGTGTTTAATCTTACACCACAGGATTTTAAATTCATACCCAAATTGAAAACGGGGAAGTAGAGGGAGGGAGAGAGAGAGAAAGTGAGAGAGAGGCGGGAGGGGGGAAAGACAAAATTAGAATAAGTGGGAACAGTAGAGGGTGTAAAATATTTGTAGGAGGGAAAGGAATAGAGACAAAAAAGGAAATTAGACAATATGTGATAGAAGAGTTGGAAAGAATAAGAAACTGTAGAGAAAGAGAGAAAAATAATAAGAAAAGAGAAAGAGAGGATAGAATGAGACTGAAAAGTCTCTTTACTCAGGCAATCTAAACAAGGTGTTATGTAATTGACACACATTAGAGTTCTTGCAACCAAAATTACAGTTCCATTAATTAAACTAACTCATTTATGCACATTGCACATACCTACACAGAAACGAGTTTTTGTTAAATAACGTTCAAAAGTTCAATTAACGGGACGCTAATTTTGGTTGCCAAAACTCTCTAACACCTATAATATCCAAGACTTACCAGAAGATCGAACTCTTGACCCGCCACGAAGACAATAATATTCTCCATCTCATTGCACAATGTTTCTGTTCTCTCTCTCGAAGGAGGGGAGTAATACATCCCCTTCTCTCTCTCTCCCTGCCTCTCTCTCCTTCCTTCCTCTTCCTTCTCTCTCGGTCGGTACATAAAAAAAGAAAAAGAAGCTATTTCCTATCTCTCTCAAAACAAATGACCCGGCCAAAACATAAGTAACAACAAAACATTATTTCTCTCTCTCTCTCTCCCTGGCCCCCCTCTCTCTCCTCCCTCTTTTTCCCCGCCAAGAACAATAATATAACTTTATAATATTTAGTCCTTATAGCTATATCTTTATCCTTGAGAAAGAGAAAGAAGAGAACGAGCAGTAAGAGGAGAGAAAGAGAGGGAAAATGGAGGAAGAAGGAAGAAGAAAGAAGAGAGAGGGAGGGAGAGAGAGAGGGAGAGAGAGAGAGAGAGAGTAACAAAAGTGGTTCTTTGGAGGAGAGAAGAAGGATACAAAGTCCGCGGTTATCAAACCCGCAACCTAGGGCTTAGAAGACACGCGCGCTACCCTCCAAGGCTAACTAGCCAGGCAAAGTTCCAGGTATGTAGAATGTACGCGCCTTAGTCTGTGTCTGTGCTATTGCATTATTAACTTTTAATTAGGATTTCTAGAACGTTCTCATAGACCTAAACTCCTAAACATTGTAACTCCCTTTTCTTTCTCTCTTCTCCCTCTTCCTTATTTTACCTCTCCCCCCCCCATTATTTCTACATATAGCCAAAAGAAGTTAATCTAGGCTGAAACGAGCGAAATTTCAGGGTTTTTTAAGGGTCTTTTTACCCTTCTTAAGAAAAGTCTCAAACACATACATAGAGGTATGTAGAATCTACGCGCCTTCGTCTGTGTCTGTGCTATTGCATTATTAACTTTTAATTAGGATTTCTAGAACGTTCCTCTAGCTAGACCTAAACATTGTAACTCCCTTTTCTTTCTCTCTTCTCCCTCTTCCTTATTTTACCTCTCTCCCCCCCCCTCCCTCTCTTCCATATTTTATCTATCTATTATTCACACTTGGATACATATGCCGCCTCCTACACACATATATAAATTTCCATTTAGATCTTTTTAATTCAGAAAAGAGAAAAAGAGAGAGAGAGAGAGAGGGAGAGAGAGAGAGAGAGAGAGAGAGGGGGGGAAAGAGAGGGAGGGAGAGAGAAAGAGAGGAAGGGAGGAGGGGGTGAATTTGAAAATAAATGGGCGAGTTTTGGCAGGAGGGGGTAGGAATAGGGTAAGTATACCTAGATATAGGCTGAAGGGGTAGAAATAGGGTAAGTATACCTAGATATAGGGGCAGCAGGGGGGAATAGGGTAAGTATACCTAGATATAGGGGCAGGAGGTGGTAGAAATAGGGTAAGTATACCTAGATATAGGGGTAGAAATAATGTGCCTTGAAGAAATGGCGAGGATCTTAATCTTAATAGAAGAAAGTAGACACAACCCTCTCATGCTACTAATGAGTTGTAGGAATAGGGTAAGTATAACTAGATATAGGGGCAGGAGGGGGTAGGAATAGGGTAAGTATACCTATATATAGGGGTAGAAATAATGTGCCTTGAAGAAATGGTGAGGATCTTAATCTTAATAGAAGAAAGTAGACACAACCCTCTCATGCTACTAATGAGTTTGAGAGAGTAATATCGCTTGGAAGATAAAGGAGTGGGGAAAGAGAGAGAAAGGGAGAGGGAGGGGGAGAGAGGCCGGAAAAAAGATATGAAAACGAACTATTTTGCTCTTAACTGAAAATAAATGGCCATATAGATCAACTATACAGAGAGTAACAGGAAGTGGATCTGTACCTTCCTAGTTCCTATACAGAGTGTAACAGAAAGTGGCTCTGTACCGTCCTACTCCCTACACAGAGAGTAACAAAAAGTGGCAGAGGGAGGGGGAGAGAGGCCGGAAAAAAGATATGAAAACGAACTATTTTGCTCTTAACTGAAAATAAATGGCCATATAGATCACAGAATTCTTTTATCTCTCTCCATGTCCCTCCTATCTTTCTTTCTCTCCCTCCCTCTTTCTCTTTCCTTCTCGTTCTATTTTCTTTCCTCTTCTGTCGTTACGTTAACAATAATATTCTCCATCTCATTGCACAATGTTTCTGTTCTCTCTTTCGGAGGAGGGGAGTAATACATCTCCTTCTCCCCCCCCCTCTCTCTCTCTCTCTCCCTACATCTCTCTCCTTCCTTCCTCTTCCTTCTCTCTCGGTCGGTACATTAAAAAAGGAAAAAAGAAGCTATTTCCTATCTCTCTCGAAACAAATGACCCGGCCAAAACATAAGTAACAATAAAACATTCTTTCTCTCTCCCTTTTCTCTCTCTCCCTGCCCCCCCCCCCCCCTCTTCCTACTTGCTATACAGAGAGTAACAATATGGGGCTGTGGTTCGGGAAGGGGAAAGCGGTGTTCAGGCACTTCATTAACGAGCACTCTTGAAAAAGTACAACTATGTAAGCATAAGTACCTTTATTTAGACTGTCACCTTAGAATAAGTTGTTCCATTATACCAACAGTTTAATAGAGGACCTCTTTAAAAGTACATAGTTCATGGTTATCACATGTAGACCGTACAAATTTGATCCCTAAAGCTTTCTTTACCCATGGAACCGATGGCGTAGCTCTTTTAGACCCTCATAAAATTTGACGTGATTGAATCCGGTAGTACCCTTCTAACACATCCTGTATATCTGTTCTCTGCTGTCTAAATAGTCTAAACTCTGTTGTCTAAATAGTCTAAACTCTGCTGTCTAAATAGTCTAAACAAATAGTCATCATTAGTTCCGGAGGTTTAATTTAAATTACTGTCCTGAAACTTTGGGAGGAGGAATGGTCGAAAAATGGGAGAGAAAAAGAGACAAAGGAGAGAGAAGACGAGCGAGAAAAAGGGAACTTTAGGAAAAGAATGGTCGAAAAAAGGAGAGAGATAAGACTGGGGAAGGAAAGAGAATACAAAGGAAGAGAGCAGAAGGGGTAACTGGCGCTTAGAGAAAGAAGGAGAGAGTGGAGGGACTAGAGGGAGCGAGAAAAAAGGGATAGTAGCGCTTCGATAAATAAGAGCGTGGGAAGCAGTAAAGAAGGGATGGGAGGGAAGAAAAGAGTTGGAATATAAAGGGAAAAGGGGAGGAACTAGCTGTAATAGAGTCCTTTCCCTCTTTCTGCCCCTCCCTCCGCCCGTTTTCTCCATCTCTATATTTTCCCTTTTAATTTTCTTTCTGAATTGAATCGTTTTCATTGAAGTTGGAATGTTCAGATGTTTTTCAATTTTCTTTTGAATAAATATTTTCCCTTTTAATTTTCTTTCTGAATTGAATCGTTTTCATTGAAGTTGGAATGTTCAGATGTTTTTCAATTTTCTTTTGAATAAGTAAAGGGAAGGAATATAAGGGGAGGAACTGGTAAGAAAATGAAGGGAGGAAGGGGAGGAACTAAACCACCATGGGGCGCCCCCTAGATTTATCTACACAGACATTACTCGGGACATTACAGCATTTACAGCAGGGGTTCTTAACCTTTTAGAATTGGCGGACCACTATTGATAAGCCAAAAATCTCGCGGACCACTTGAGATTATGTATGTATATGCAATCAATTGTACATTGCTTCAATTTCAAGGTCACAAATGCAATCGTAATCGATGCTTTTTGTTTTACAGCAGAAAGAAAGGAGCATGACTGAAACGTCTATTCAGATATAGGGTTTAGGTTTGTGATATCATTGAGAAGAAATTCTCGTGGGAAAAAATAATAAAATACCTAAGAATTAAAAAATAAAATAAAAACAGAAGGTAGGTACCTAGGTAATCTAAACATGGCCTCTCAAAAGAGTCTCAAGTATCTGTAAATCATTACTGACTAGTTTTTAGTAATTTACTGTGACCAATTTTGATTAGGTACAGCTATGGCTTTTGAGGAACAGTCAGTACTAAATAAATAAATAGTTAATAAATAGCATGCACAATTTGGGTCACGGTTGGTCTATTGAACCAAAAAGGGAACTGGTCAATTCGTTTCATTAGAATCTTTAGATCGTAGAAACCTCTGATTCGATTCTCAGAGACCCGAAAATTCGAATAAAGGGAGAAAGGAATATAAGGGGAGGAACTGGTTAGGAAATGAAGGGAGGAAGGGAAGGAACTAGCTCTAATAGAAAGGGAGGAACAGCAAAGATGGGAGGGAGTAAGGGCTATAATATAAAGGGAGAAAGGGAAGGAATATAAGGGGAGGAACTGGTAAGGAAATGAAGGGAGGAAGGGGAGGAACTAGCTATAACAAAGGGAGGAAGGGAAGGAACTAGCTCTAATAGAAAGGGAGGAACAGCAAAGATGGGAGGGAGTAAGGGCTATAATATAAAGGGAAGGACTGTAATAGAGGGAGAAAGGGGTTGTAATAGTGTAATATAAAGGGAGGAAGGGAAGGAACTGGCTCTAATAGAAAGGGAGGAACAGGAAAAAAGGGAGGGAGTAAGGGCTATAATAGAAAGGGAAGGAATATAAGGGGAGGAACTGGTAAGAAAATGAAGGGAGGAAGGTGAGGAATTAAACCACCATGGGGTGCCCCCTAGATTTATCTACACAGACATTACTGGGGACATTACAGCATTTACAGCGTGGAACCCTTTTGTAGTTTTTTTTTACAACTCTAACCGACTACAAGCTTGACTAGGAAAATGCGTGACAAAGTGCAGTTACAGAAATCCGGTCTCACAGTTACAGGAAATCAAGCTCAGTTTTACAGGAATTGAGCTCAGTTCCTGTAGAACTGAGTTTAAGTCTTGTAAAACTAAGCTAAATTTCTGTAAAACTGAGCTCAGTTCTAAACTCTAAACTCAGTTTAACAACAATTAAACTCAGTTTGACAGAAATTAAGTTCAGTTGCACATGAATGAACCTCAGTTTTACAGAAACTAAACTTCCTTTTACAGGAATTAAACTCAGTATTTCGTTAAATATTTCAGCTACATGAACCACACATTGTACAGGCTAATGCCTGGGTCTACAAAGTGAGTTTAAATAGCATGTTAAATCCACCAGTTCCCTATGGATCACTGAAACAACTGTGTTTGGTATCCGGACGGGTGACCATCAGGGCAATAGCGTGCTGTTGGCTTTTCCCGGCCCCACTCAGGCTGAGTGAGGTTAATGTGAGGCGGGTAGCTTGTCGCCGATTGAAAAGTAAAGCCCTGGTGACTAAAAGTATAAAGACCTTGGCAGTTATATGTTAACAGTGACGATCTAAAGACCATAGCAGTTGTACATTGACGTTAAACCTCTATCAGAATAAAAACAAGGAGCGGCACTGCTGATAGGAAGAAAAACATAGGACTTGGGATGGATTTCAGTAATTCACGTACGCAGCAGTACACACATATGGGTAACTCATACACCAAATAAATAGACTGTAATATAGGTAGGTATACATATTATCTATCCCCCCCCGCCCTCTCCCCCTCGTGTCGTGAAAGTTAATACCATTTTTTTAACTTTTGAATGAGAAATTGAGAGAGAGAAAGAGGCGGAGTGAGAGAGAAAGAAGGGGAGGGATTGAGGGAGAGAGGGGAGGGAGATAAAATGATAAATACTTAATTAGGAGTCTCTATTTGTGTGGGTTAAGAGGAGCGTGAAACGAGATTACAAATGCCAACAATAGGGGAAATATTCAACGCACAACATAGAATAGAATCGAATAGAATACGGGTAGATAAGAGAGGTATATTATGTATGAAACCGTACGTATATGGTTAATTGAATGAATTGGATCCCACAAAACCGTTCCCACAAGTGTGCTGGGAAAAGCAGGAAATTATCGAATAAAGTGAGTTCAAAGTTTTGTCCGATTTCAAGAAGGGGAAGGATTGAGGGAGAGAGGGGAGGGAGATAAAATGATAAATACTTAATTAGGAGTCTCTATTTGTGTGAGTTAAGAGGAGCGTGAAACAAGATTACAAATGCCAACAATAGGGGAAATATTCAACGCACAACATAGGATAGAATCGAATAGAATACGGGTAGATAAGAGAGGTATATTGTGTATGAAACCGTACGTATATGGTTAATTGAATGGATTGGATCCCACAAAACCGTTCCCACAAGTGTGCTGGGAAAAGCAGGAAATTATCGAATAAAGTGAGTTCAAAGTTTTGTCCGATTTCGATGAAACAACATGAACTTCGATGAAACGTCTTAACCTCGGAGTTTCCCCAGGGTCACTCTACATAATATAACTTCCACGGTTTTTACTGACAAGGGTTTTACCCTCCATCCGGCGACAAGCTACACGCCTCCTCACATTAACCTTACCCACCCTGAGTGAGGCCGGGAAAAGAGCAGCTCACAATTGCCCAGATGGATAGGTACTAACTGCGTTTTGCCTAGAGCCTAGAATCCTAGATGTGAAAAGAGAGAGGGAGAGAGAGTAAAATTTTAAAAATATTGAATTTGATCTCTGTGGTTTTAATTTCGTCAAAATTCACAGAACCCTATTTCTCACCCCTACAATAAACTTCAAACTTTTCACTAACAATAATAAATAACAACTTTCACAGCAAAAAGTGAAATTAATATATCCAGTTAGAATATATTCAGATTTAATTTTTTTTTTTTTAACATAAACCATTTTTATTTATTTATTAACATAAGAAGATTGATTGAATATTCAAAAATTCAATTTGTGGGCATATACTTGAATTTTGTGGGCATATAAATTCAAATACTTGTTACAAATACACCTCCATAGAAGTGATATACATAAAATAAATGTATACAAATATTATGCTTGAAAAAAAAAAGCGCTTAGCCTAGAGCCTAGAATCCAAATGTGAAAAGAGAGAGGGAGAGAGAGAGAGTAAAATTTTAAAATATTGAATTTGATCTCTGTGGTTTTAATTTCGTCAAAATTCACAGAACCCTACTTCTCACCCCTACAATAAACTTCAAACTTTTCACTAATAATAATAAATAACAACTTTCACAGCACAAAGTGAAATTAATATATCCAGTTAGAATATATTCAGATTTAAATTCAAATACTTGTTAGGTACAAATACACCTCCATAGAAGTGATATACATAAAATAAATGTATACAAATATTATGCTTGAAAAAAAAGTTGAATTTTTTTCCATAGCAAATGCTCAATGTTGTTTTCTAAAAAAAGTTTATAAATAAATATAAACTTTTAATTATGAAACATGCTGTTTATTATGAAAATATATTTGCTCAGGTTGAACGAAAAATCCATAGCAAATGCTCAATGTTGTTTTCAAAAAAAAAAGTTTATAAATAAATATAAACTTTTAATTATGAAACATGCTGTTTATTATGAAAATATATTTGCTCAGGTTGAACGAAAAATAATTAGAATGGAGGGAGAACCTTTTAATTTAACCATAATATAAACAGAAACGGAATGGACTTCGGTATACATGGATGAGGCTTTTATTCATTCCATAGCAAATGCTCAATGTTGTTTTCTAAAAAAAAGTTTATAAATAAATATGAAACATGCTGTTTATTATGAAAATATATTTGCTCAGGTTGAACGAAAAATATTTAGAATGGAGGGAGAACCTTTTAATTTAACCATAATATAAACAGAAACGGAATGGACTTCGGTATACATGGATGAGGCTTTTATTCAACAGGGGCCTTGCAGGCGAAAATCGAGTTCTGGGTTAAACAGCAATAATGTTAAGAGTAAAGGAGGCACTTAATGGTAATGCTGTGATGAGTGATACCATTGATACCAACAAATTTTTGAAGAAGCTCTCTGCTTTATCACAAATAATTCTCGATTTCATTTCATTTTTGCTTCTTTTTTTTTACTGATTCTTAATACGAAATTTACTGAATCTCAATAACTTTCGTATTAGTAAAGCCGTTTGACTCACAAAGGACCTAAGCAGGACCCTTCTTCCGTAAAATACTTTAAATTATTCTAGAGGTTAGAGAGCTCTTGAAATCTGCCTGTATAGCAAACCATAGTGTACATTTATGAATCCAGGTTTTAGGTCTGTGTGTACTCTGTATGTGTAAGGAATATAAGGGGAGGAACTGGTAAGAAAATGAAGGGAGGAAGGGGAGGAACTAAACCACCACGGGGCGCCCCCTAGATTTATCTACACAGACATTACTCGGGACATTACAGCATTTACAGCGTGGAACCCTTTTGTAGTTTTTTTTACAACTCTAACCGACTACAACTTCCGAAAGCTTGAGTAGGAAAATGCGTGACAAAGTGCAGTTACAGAGATCCGGTCTCCCAGTTACAGGAAATCAAGCTCAGTTTTACAGGAATTGAGCTCAGTTCTACAGGCATTTAGCTCAGTTCTACAGGCATTTAGCTCAGTTCTACAGAAACTGAGCTCAGTTTTACAGAAATTTAGCTTAGTTTTACAAGACTTAAACTCAGTTTAACAAGAATTAAACTCAGTTTGACAGAAATTAAGTTCAGTTGCACATGAATGAAACTCAGTTTTACAGAAACTAAACTTCCTTTTACAGGAATTAAACTCAGTATTTCGTTAAATATTTCAGCTACATGAACCACACATTGTAATGTTTTGCTACCAACACAAGTAACACAACCAATGTCATATCATGCTCGAGCAGTAGCACAAAGGGAAATTACATTCATTTTTTACATAGCTAATTTAACATTTGCATAGATAAAATTTACATAGATTAGCATATAGTGGAGTAGAAAATGTGTATTGTGTAGGGATTTTCGATGGAAATGTAAACAAGAGGTTATTAACGCTGAAATTATGCTATCTTACAAGTTTTACGACGACAGCTTGAAGGCAGGGACGATGTGAGAGGGTTTAGTAGGCCAGATATGATAAACTTATCTTCCGGTCTATTAAAGACTCATTTTGACTGTCAGACTGGCAGATCCGTATTTAGCCCCTCCCCCTCGAGTTTCATTTTTCTCCTTTACTGTACGCCCGACTCCGAAAATTTGGAGCATTCACTGGCCAACAGCTTGAAAGCAGGGACGATGTGAGAGGGTTTAGTAGGCCAGATATGATAAACTTATCTTCCGGTCAATTAAAGACTCATTTTGACTGTCAGACTGACAGATCCGTATTTAGCCCCTCCCCCTCGAGTTTCATTTTTCTCCTTTACTGTACGCCCGACTCCGAAAATTTGGAGCATTCACTGGCCCTGCCCCCTGGATCAAGAGGGAAAAAGAGGGGGAGGGAGGGGGAGGGGGAGGGAGAGAGAAGAAGGGGAAGAAAAAAGGCACAAATGTTTTTTTAATTAGTATAAACTGTGAGGGTGTGAGCGAGAGCGACTAACCACCACATCCATTAAATACAGGGAGAGGAAGAGAGAGGGAGCGAGCTCAATTTATGTTCAGCACAGAGATAATACAATTTGTACACAGGAATAATAATACTAATAACAATAATAAAAGAATTAATAATAATTCTAATCATTATGCTAAACACTTGATATTGTCCCCTTCCTAGTTGAAAAAAGCTGATAGGGGAAGGACGCTAGGCTAGGGAAGTGATAGGGGAAGGACGCTAGGCTTGGGGACCGTATTGGGAGAGGGGTATCACCATAAAATTTAAATTACAATGCTAATTCGAGCTTTACATTAGCATAGTGCGGCGGGAGTCGATATGAAATTATATATGCTGTTTATGTTTATGTTGGCCCTTTGGCATTTTTCTAATCACTCCTCGAGCGAATCAACACGTTGACTGCCGATCGTTCGACTGCAACTGCCAAGGTCTAATCATCCCCAAATCGAAGAGAAAAGGAAGACAGGATAGGAGAAAGCCAGCCGTTCCAAATATTGTCAGTTTTTTTTTTACAATTCGGACCCTCTTAGGTATTAATATTTCTTCCTTTTCATCACCATCACCAGAGAGAGAGAAGAAATATTGGTAGTGAAAAAAGGAGGGCGAACAGTTGATCTGAAAAGAAAATGTACTCCGAGACAAATTACAAAGGATGAAAGGAAGTGAACGTGTTGAACAGTATTATCGCAGACGTAATTCATTGCTGGGAGGGAGTGGTAAGGTAGTGGAGGTGGAGAGCGAAGAAGAGATTTAGGGAGGGTAAAGATAATATTGCACAGAGCTTCACAGAGATAAGCAATATGAAAAAAAAAGAAAAATAATTCTAATCATTATGCTAAACACTTGATATTGTCCCCCTCCTAGTTGAAGGGAGCTGATAGGGGAAGGACGTTAGGGTAGGGAAGTGATAGGGGAAGGATGTTAGGCTTCGGGACCGTATTGGGAGAGGGGTATCACCATAAAATTTAAATTACAATGCTAATTCGAGCTTTACATTAGCATAGTGCGGCGGGAGTCGATATGAAATTATGTATGCTGTTTATATTTATGTTGGCCCTTTGGCATTTTTCTAATCACTCCTCGAGCGATTCAACACGTTGACTGCCGATCGTTCGACTGCAACTGCCAAGGTCTAATCATCCCCAAATCGAAGAGAAAAGGATAAAAGGATAGGAGAAAGCCAGCCGTTCCAAATATTATCCGTTTTTTTTTTCCTTTTTTTTTACAATTCGGACCCTCTTAGGTATTAATATTTCTTCCTTTTCATCACCATCACCAGAGAGTGAGAAGAAATATTGGTAGTTCAAGGTCTAATCATCCCCAAATCGAAGAGAAAAGGAAGACAGGATAGGAGAAAGCCAGCCGTTCCAAATATTATCCGTTTTTTTTTTTTACAATTCGGACCCTCTTAGGTATTAATATTTCTTCCTTTTCATCACCATCACCAGAGAGTGAGAAGAAATATTGGTAGTGAAAAAAGGAGGGCTAAAAAGAAAATGTACTCCGAGACAAATTACAAAGGATGAAAGGAAGTGAACGTGTTGAACAGTATTTTCGCAGACGTAATTCATTGCTGGGAGGGAGTGGTAAGGTAGTGGAGAGCGAAGAAGAGATTTAGGGAGGGTAAAGATAATATTGCACAGAGCTTCACAGAGATAAGCAATATGAAAAAAAAAGAAAAAACACCACCTATTCAGAAGATATTAGGATACCCCTATACCTAATGATCTTATTATTGAAGGGTTAATGATGAGATCCTAGAAATTTTGCATTGAGTCCCTACCTATCAAATTTTGTCACCTCTTTAATGAAACTGAAAGTTTGATGAGAAAGGCCAAAAGAAACCTTCCTGACCTCCTTAAAAGAAAAAAAAAATCGCTCCCCTCTCTCTGGCTTGGGTCACAGGCTAATGCCTGGGTCTACAAAGTGAGTTTAAATAGCACGTTAAATCCACCAGTCCCCTATGAAACAACTGTGTTTAGAATCAAGATGGGTGCCCATCTGGGCAATGGCGTGCTGTTGGCTTTTCCCGGCCCCACTCAGACTGGGTGAGGTTAATGTGAGGCGGATAGCTTGTCACCGAATGAAAAGTAAAGCCCTGGTGACTAAAGAGTATAAAGACCTTGGCAGTTATATGTTAACAGTGACGATCTAAAGACCATAGCAGTTGTACATTGGCGTTAAACCTCTATCAAAATAAAAACAAGGAGCGGCACTGCTGATAGGAAGAAAAAAATAGGACTTGGGATGGATTTCAGTAATTCACGTACGCAGCAGTACACACATATGGGTAACTCATACACCAAATAAATAGACTGTAATAAAAGTGAGTTAAATTCACCAGTTCCCTATGGATCACTGAAACAACTGTGTTTGGAATCAAGATGGGTGCCCATCTGGGCAATGGCGTGCTGTTGGCTTTTCCCGGCCCCACTCAGGCCGGGTGAGGTTAATGTGAGGAAGCGGCTAGCTACTCGCCGAACGAAAAGTAAAGCCCCGTAACTAAAAACCTTAGCAGTTTATAGAGTGACTTTAATATCCATCACTATACTTAAGAGTCTTAAGACCTTAGCAGACCTCTATAAAATAAAAACAAGGAGTTGTACAGTTGATAGGAAGAAAAACATTGGACGTGGGATTGTGGGATGAATTTCAGATTTCAGTTATTTAATACGTACGCGATAATACATACATATGGGTAACTCATACACCAAATAAATAGACTGTAATATAGGTACCTACATTATATCTATCCCCTCCCTCCCCCCTCCTGTCGTGAAAGTTAATACCATTTTTTTAACTTTTGAATGAGAAATTGAGAGAGAGAAAGAGGCGGAGGGAGAGAGAAAGAAGGGGAAGGATTGAGGGAGAGAGGGGAGGGAGATAAAATGATAAATACTTAATTAGGAGTCTCTATTTGTGTGAGTTAAGAGGAGCGTGAAACAAGATTACAAATGCCAACAATAGGGGAAATATTCAACGCACAACATAGGATAGAATCGAATAGAATACGGGTAGATAAGAGAGGTATATTGTGTATGAAACCGTACGTATATGGTTAATTGAATGGATTGGATCCCACAAAACCGTTCCCACAAGTGTGCTGGGAAAAGCAGGAAATTATCGAATAAAGTGAGTTCAAAGTTTTGTCCGATTTCGATGAAACAACATGAACTTCGATGAAACGTCTTAACCTCGGAGTTTCCCCAGGGTCACTCTACATAATATAACTTCCACGGTTTTTACTGACAAGGGTTTTACCCTCCATCCGGCGACAAGCTACACGCCTCCTCACATTAACCTTACCCACCCTGAGTGAGGCCGGGAAAAGAGCAGCTCACAATTGCCCAGATGGATAGGTACTAACCGCGCTTAGCCTAGAGCCTAGAATCCAAATGTGAAAAGAGAGAGGGAGAGAGAGAGAGTAAAATTTTAAAATATTGAATTTGATCTCTGTGGTTTTAATTTCGTCAAAATTCACAGAACCCTACTTCTCACCCCTACAATAAACTTCAAACTTTTCACTAATAATAATAAATAACAACTTTCACAGCACAAAGTGAAATTAATATATCCAGTTAGAATATATTCAGATTTAAATTCAAATACTTGTTACAAATACACCTCCATAGAAGTGATATACATAAAATAAATGTATACAAATATTATGCTTGAAAAAAAAGTTGAATTTTTTTCCATAGCAAATGCTCAATGTTGTTTTCTAAAAAAAGTTTATAAATAAATATAAACTTTTAATTATGAAACATGCTGTTTATTATGAAAATATATTTGCTCAGGTTGAACGAAAAATAATTAGAATGGAGGGAGAACCTTTTAATTTAACCATAATATAAACAGAAACGGAATGGACTTCGGTATACATGGATGAGGCTTTTATTCAACAGGGGCCTTGCAGGCGAAAATCGAGTTCTGGGTAAATCAGCAATAATGTTAAGAGTAAAGGAGGCACTTAATGGTAATGCTGTGGTGAGTGATACCAACAAATTTTTGAAGAAGCTCTCTGCTTTACCACAAATAATTCTCGATTTCATTTCATTTTTGCTTCTTTTTTTACTGATTCTTAATACGAAATTTACTGAATCTCAATAACATTTCGTATTAGTAAAGCCGTTTGACTCACAAAGGACCTAAGCAAATCAGCAATAATGTTAAGAGTAAAGGAGGCACTTAATGGTAATGCTGTGATGAGTGATACCAACAAATTTTTGAAGAAGCTCTCTGCTTTACCACAAATAATTCTCGATTTCATTTCAGTTTTGCTACTTTTTTTTACTGATTCTTAATACGAAATTTACTGAATCTCAATAACATTTCGTATTAGTAAAGCCGTTTGACTCACAAAGGACCTAAGCAGGACCCTTCTTCCATAAAATACTTAAAAATTATTCTAGAGGCAAGAGAGCTCTTGAAATCTGCCTGTATAGCAAACCATAGTGTACATTTATGAATCCAGGTTTTAGGTCTGTGTGTACTCTGTATGTGTATTCATGATATTTATGATTCTAATAGAAACTTGCCAGCCTAGTTAGCTTAGTTGGTAGTGCGTCTGCCTTGTAAGCGCTAGGCTGCGGGTTCGATTCCCGCCCGGGGCGGATTTTATGCTCTTACCTACTGCCTGACTATACGAGTACATAGTGACTTCTGACATACTCTTACCTAGGTAGGTACATTTCAAGAACACCTAGCAGCCGTATTAATCCTCATATAATATATCGTCAACAAACTTACGTCTGTTTAGGCGTCTGTCTGATAAAGGAGAGGATTCTATTCTATTCTATTCTATTATGGGACTGGTTGCTCCTCTCCCGAGAGAGTATGCAATTAACACTGCGACCTCTGTAGATCTATTGTGACCAGTATTTTTCCCCTGCCCTGAGCTGCTATCCCCCGGCCTTGATGGAACCTAGAAATACCCTCACTGGTATATATCAACCTCTTCAGTTTCTCTAAAATTCACCTGCAGCACCTCTAAAGAGTCCGCACACAGAGAAAAGCTGTGAGTCCATATACTATCCCATTAAGAGAATACCACGAGGTACCATCAAGGTCAGAGAGCTAGCTCAAGGCCCCCGAATCGTAGGGGTCTAATGAGGGGTTTGATAGGTCTGCTATCCTAGGGCCTTGATGGAACCTAGAAGTACCCTCACTGGTATATATCAACCTCCCTCATTGGGTACGGAGGGAAAAAAAACTTTATCAAGAACAGAAAAGAAGGAGACGAAAAAGAAAGAATAGGTAGAAAGAATTGCGAGGTAAGGAGAAATAGAAGAAGAGTGGAAAAAGAAAGAAGAAGAATGTGAGAGAGAGAGAGGAAAAAGAAATCACAAATAAGGGGAAAGAATAAAGAAGGAAAATTAGGTAGGATTCAAAACAGGATGAGAGGAAGAGGAGAGCAAGACACGAAGGCAAGAGCTGGACCTAAAGAGTCCGCACACTCAGGTTTATTCCAGAGAAAAGCTGTGAGTCCATATACTATCCCATAAAGAGGATACCACGAGGTGCCATCAAGGTCAGAGAGCTAGCTCAAGGCCCCCGAATCGTAGGGGTCTGATGAGGGATATGATAGGTCTGCTATCCTAGGGCCTTGATGGAACCTAGAAGTACCCTCACTGGTATATATCACCCTCTTCAGTTTCTCCAAAATTCACCTGTAGCACCAAAGACAAATGAAAAGGAGGAATAGGAAATTGAATGAGGAACAGAACGATGTGAAAGAGGTAGTGAATAAGGCGAAAGAGGAATGAGAAGGAAGAAAAGAATTAGGAGAGAAGGAGACGAAGGTAGGAGCTTGTAGGAGAAAGTAACAGGACGAAAGAGGAAGGAGAAGAAGGAAGAAAAGAATTAGGAGAGTAGAAGACGAAGGTAGGAGCTTGTAGGAGGGAGGTAACAGGACGAAAGAGGAAGGAGAAGGAAGAAAAGGACTAATAAAGTTAACGAATTTCAACAAGATACACAAATTGGATCTCATGCAGATGCGACATTTCCCTCCTTTATCCGTCTCTCCCTTATTTGTCCCAGGCAAGTAAACAATAGGTAGGTAAACTTGGAGATAGGACGTTTTTAAAGAAAAGATGCTGTTTTACTTCTTCTTCTTCTTTTTTCATTTCTTTGATGAAAAAAATTTCAATTTTTCGTAAAAGACAGGATAAGGAGAGGGAGGGAGGGAGGGAGAGAGAGAGAGAGAGGGAGAGAGAGAGAGTGAGAGAAAACAGGAAAACAATTTAGAAAAACAGTAGGCAACATTTTGGTTCTTTTGTGAGAGCAAAGTAATATTTTTGACGGAGTGCCTTTGTAGGTAGGTAGGTACCTACACCTAGGTACAGTTTCCTTTTGTTTTTCAAAGTCGAAAAAAAAAAGAACTCGGGGAAATTATTCAAATTTCCTCCCTTTTACAAAAAGTCGCTCAGGAAAGAAAAAAATTGTTCGCACCCATTAGTATTCAAATTTTTAATATCGATTTTCGTCACTTTCAGGCAAAAAAGTTCCCATCCCCTCGTTATGACAGATCTGAGAATGGCGAGAAGAACTCGGGGAAATTATTCAAATTTCCTCCCTTTTACAAAAAGTCGCTCAGGAAAGAAAAAAAATTGTTCGCACCCATTAGTAGGTATTCAAATTTTTAATATCGATTTTCGTCACTTTCAGGCAAAAAAGTTCCCATCCCCTCGTTATGACAGATCTGAGAATGGCGAGAAAATTTTGTAACGAGATTAAAGGTGTTTGAACTTTCGTGTGATTTTGAATTTGTTGATCGAAAGTTTTTCCAAACACCAGAGGTAAAAAAATGCAAAGTAGAAAGTAGGTACCTACCTAACAAGTTGAGGTATTGGTATCGAATAACTTTGACATCTAACTTGTTGAGAATTTTCCATGCAAATGTCAAGTGTCAAGAAGGGTTAGTAAGTTAGTAGTACCTAGTTTTTACTCGTATAGGAGGTATACATACATAAGTACTTGGGTGTGTATGCTGAACAGGAAAACATATAAATCCTTATTATAGTACACACACTTTAGATAACATGGATAAGATCAAAGAAGATTTAAAGGAGAAAAACTTGGATTGCAGCCTCGCCCAGAACCGAGCAGGTTGGAAAACACAAACACGAAATGTCGACCCGACTTGAGTATGGGAAAAGACCCAGTAGGTAAAAGAAGAAGTTGATGATAAAACAATAAAAAATGACGGTTTCTTCAAATTAAATTGATTCCAAGGGCAAGGTAAACCTAGACCCTTGACAAATAGAGTGTGCCTGAAGGCAGGTGATGTGTTCCAATCAACTCGACTCCAAAACCTGTTGGAATAAAGCAATCAAAAATCAAATCTCCTTACCTGATGGAACTTGTCCTCCTCATTCAGCATCTCCTTGATAGTCTCGTACACATCCCGCCGGGGATGCGCCTTGTCAGTCCGGTTACTACTACTAGAAGTCTTGTCCTCTCCCGCCGACGTCTCTTCGCCGGACAGAACCGCCCGCACGGTTGTGGCGATCGGCTGAGGCGCCTCGTTAGGATCTTTGGCGGGGGGGACGTTATTGCTCGCTTGTGCCTCGACCGAAGACGCGACTGATTGTGCCTCGACGGAAGACACGACTGAAGATATAGACGACATGACTGAAGAAATTGACGGTGAGGGCGCTCGCTTGTACAGACTCGAGATCCAACTGCGGTCGTTCTGCTTCCACAGGGGCTTGTCGTTGATTTGCACGTTCTCGTCCATGTTGTCTTTGCTGACCAGGTCTTTGATGCTTTTGCCTGCAAACATGACGGGATTGTCTTAGTACCCAAGATATTACTCCAAAGGACATGGGAGGAAAACCTTGGTTGGAATGAGCCCGTCAGTGAGGACACCAGAGTCAAATTCCTACAGTGGTTGGAAGAAATACCGTGCTTGGAAGAGGTGAAGATTCCCAGGTGGGCGATGACGAACGAGAGTGATGGAGCAAGAGAATTACACATCTTTAGTGACGCGAGTAAGGGAAATGAAATTTTTTGTTGGAATTTATTTTCAGGAATCTTTTCAAGATTTATTTTCAAGTTTAAAAATTTAAATTGCTCCTGAAAATCAGGTTTAAAAGCTACCCTCCTCCATATTCCCTTTCACAGGGCAACCTCTTGACCTAGTAATATAATATATGTAGTACCTAGAATTTACATGAAACCATACATCTTATTGACCAGAACGAATTTTCGCCATAAAAATAATTCGTTTTCCACTCGACTTACTAGACAAACATTTCGCATTAAATTTCCAGAAAACAAAAACAATAATGTATCTATCTAAAAAACAAAAGCATAAGTATCTATTTGTACTGATATAAGATATGTCGTATAGTTTAATACCCAAGTCTGTGAACATTAGAAGTGACCCAGTTAAGCGTACCTAGCGTTGTAACAAAACTACAAGTTAGATACGAGAGTTTAACCTACATATTGATGGAGATAAATTATTGTCAAATAAAATAGATAGGTGCAGTAGGTGCTGTACGTTATTTCTGAGTAGGTATATTTATTATAAGTGTACCCAGTACCCATGGACGGAGACTTGAGTAAATAATAAGAGGTGACGTGACGGACTTTTTATTTGTGTCAAGCATAAATGCTCGTCACAAAAGTCGCGTTGTTCCCCAGCGTCCCTGCGAATAAACTAGGATTTCGATTCTGATGGCGCGCCATCGTGGATTTCCTATGGTTTAGTATAGGTTTAGTTCCTACGGTTTAGTACAGAGAAACGAGCTTCAGATGAGGGATATTTTGAAAGGAAAATACGACTTTTCATGCACGGGTAACATTTCTTACCTAGACTGGAAGGACTGTATTCATCATCCATATCGTCCTGCACATTGCTGCTAGCTCCTGCCGATCCCAGGGGATAATTGGAGATGATATCCTGGAGGTTGCTCCTCTGACTCTCCAACTCTTTCACCTCCACATCTCCCCCGTCCTTCACCTTGTTCTTGTCCCGGTTATCAAACGGATTGTCCTTGCGCAGATCTTGTGTGGTGAAAACATTGGGTTTGGCGGCTTTAACGGGTTCGTCGGACTCACTGTACTTGGGTATGCCGTACACGTAGGTCCGGTTGTTGTGGTCTCGCTCTTCGGTGTCGTCTTTGTCCCTCCAATACGAGGACTGATAGTTGTGGATGCCTGTGCCTGAAGACAGACCATCGGGAAACGGACGTGGTAAGAGAAGAGGGGTTCGTGTAAGTTTAACCCAACCTTTAGGGCTATTTGCGGATAAATCAACATTACGGCACCCGTAGGTCAAGAGACGCTAGACCAAAATCTATCAACATTAAAAAAGGGCTGTTTGTCCCTACACCTTAACCTCAAAGTGGGCTTTTTTTTGCATGCAATTGAGGCAGAAGAGGAAGGAGTCCAAAGGACGACTTCAAAGGAGATGGAATGAAAATATTTGGGGCCTCTCGGGTGACGGCATCCCAAATGTCCTAAATTTTTCATAACAATTTAAAGTTGCAAAATAGGTTATCTCTTTTACTTTACTTTCTATTGCATGCAATCCATTATGTACGTATACACTACTTGTACAGGGAACCTATTGTATAGGTACATACAACTTACAATGTAATGAGGAATTATTAGTTTTCCAGTACATAAGTTTGCAAAAGCGCGATTCTATTTCGAGATACAAGGGCAGACATGTGCCAAATGTTTACCGTCACTAAAAAAGGGCTGTTTGTCCCTACACCTTAACCTCAAAATGGGCTTTTTGTGCATGCAATTGAGGCAGAAGAAGAGGAAGGACTCCAAAGGACGGCTTCAAAGGAGATGGAATGAAAATATTTGGGGCCTCTCGGGTGACGGCATCCCAAATGTCCTAAATTTTTCATAGCAATTTAAAGTTGTTAAAAAAGGGCTGTTTGTCCCTACACCTTAACCACAAAGTGGGCTTTTTTTGCATGCAATTGAGGCAGAAGAGGAAGGAAGCTTCAAAGGAGATGGAATGAAAATATTTGGGGGCTCTCGGGTAACGGCATCCCAAATGTCCTAAAATTTTCATAACAATTTAAAGTTGCAAAATAGGTTATCTCTTTTACTTTACTTTCTATTGCATGCAATCCATTATGTACGTATACACTACTTGTACAGGGAACCTATTGTATAGGTACATACAACTTACAATGTAATGAGGAATTATTAGTTTTCCAGTACCTACATAAGTTTGCAAAAGCGCGATTCTATTTCGAGATACAAGGGCTGACATGTGCCAAATGTTTACCGTCACACTCAGAAGAAAGATGGAATTAGACGAGAACAGAGAGGTATTTTCAAACCAAGGCCGAAGGATAACAATTATATGTAACATAATATATATTACAATAAACTTTATTCTATTCTATTCTATAACAATTATGTGCTAGTTATTTAGTGAATTGTAGGAACTCAATCCTACACCCACAGACCCACAGAGGTTTGTAAGAAGGCAGAGTAGAGAACGTAGAAGAGAGAGAGAGAGAGAAAGTAGAAGAGACAAAGAGAGAAAGAGAGAGAGAGAAAGGAGGAAAGGTGGGGAGCAGAGAGTAACTGGAAATGTCAGAGAAGAGAAAACGAAGAGGCAATGTAAGGGGAAAAGTAGAGAGAGGGGAAGGGAAATGAACAGGCCAAGCAGGAGAGGGAAGATGAGAGATGCGGCAAAATGAAGAGGCCAAAGGAGAAAAGACAAAGAGAGCTGAGTAAGAAACGTAGGTAGGGGGAAGAAAATTTGAGAGGGGGAAGGAAAGTAAAGAGAGGGGAGGAAAAGTAAAAAGAGGGGGAGGGAAAGTAAACTTGAGAGAGGGGGAAGGAAAGTAAAGAGAGGGGAAGTAATGTAAAGAGAGGGGAAGTAAAAGTAAAGAGAGGGGAAGTAAAGTAAAGAGAGGGGAAGTAAAGTAAAGAGAGGGGAAGTAAAGTGAAGAGAGGGGAAGTAAAGTAAAAAGAGGGGAAGTAAAGTAAAGAGAGGGGAAGTAAAGTAAATAGAGGGGACGGAAAGTAAAGAGAGGGGAGGAAAAGTAAAGAGAGGGGAAAGGAGAGGGGGACAGGGGAGGGTGTTTAGCTATTCACTACAGGGTAATGACAATACCGGTGAACAATGTATTTGTTGGCAAGGAGCTCGAGGGAAATTAAACTTTATGAGAAATGGAGCTAGCCAAAACGGGAGAGAGAGAAGAGAGAGAAAGAGGGAGAGAGAAAGAGAGAGAGAGAGAGAGAGAGAGAGAGAGAGAGAGAGAGAGAGAGAGAGAGATGTCTGCAAAATCAATCAAAGTGAAAAACACACATATATCACATGTAATACTTTAATTTACCTACTCATTAAATTGTTAAGAAAATATGTAAATAATGTAAATATAAAAAAAGTTCATATAGAATTGAAAATTTTGTAGTTTGGAGTTACAAATTCTAGTTTCCTTTAGTAACTTCATGTATTCTTTACCTCAAGTCCCATCTCCACTTAGGAATTCAAGGGGATGCCTTGTGTTAAAGCGCTTCAAAGGAGAAAACAATAACAATAATAATAAAAATAATAATAATAAAAACGAAATCTTTCGAAAGTTTCCTAGGAGCTAAAATATTTCATTAATTTTTTTGTGATGTGATCAGTGGCGTAGCGTGTATGTATGACGTGTATGGCGGCCATACAACTCAAAAGTTCACTTTAGTGCCCATAAATATTATATTAATGGTTCTCCCTTTCTTTCTCTCTCATTTATGGGATGCACGAGACAAATCTTCATCAAGCAAGTCTTAATGAAGCCCCACTATTACAATAACAATCTTGAGATTGTACCAGTGGCGTAGCGTGTATGTATGGCGAGTATGGCGACCATACAACTCAAAAGTTCAAGTGCCCATAAATATTAATGGCATGTACTGTGATGGGACTTGGTAGACCTGTGCATGAGCGCTACACGCCCTACACTTGAACTTAGACCACGCTACGCCACTGGATTGTACCAATACCAAATGAAAACTACCGTGCAGTGTCATCAAACGGAGGCTAGAGGAGACATTTAAAATCTTTTATTATAAAATCAAGATCCATTCACTCATTCACATTTCACAGTTCACATTTCATATTCACACACTGATCGCTCTATCTCCTGAACCACAACACCTAGAAAGCTGAAATTTGGTAGGAATATTCCTTTTATGGTCTAGTGTGCAATAAGAATTTTGCTAAAATCTAAATCGATCCTGAGTTATGATCAATTTTTGATCGCTAAAATGTCCATAAGAAATACACAGAGTGCAGAGACTGCGGGAGAGAAATGATCCGCTCTTGACCAACATTTTGAGTTTCGTTTATGTTTTTAGTTTTTAGTTTGATAACTATGCAGCTAATAGGGAGCGCGCAGCGCGACTGTATTTTGGTAAGACTGACATGCAGGGGTGGCTCGGCCTATTTTTTGCTGAAGGGCTGCGCCAAAGCTTAGCTGCGAACCCTTTTATTCTCGAAGAATCGAAAACGGACCAATCTTTTTACAAGTTGAATGTCGAATCTACCTAAATTGTCTTTCAATTTTTAACTTTGTCTTAATTTGTGTTCTAGGTTTGCAATAACATCACCTGTGAGGTATTCAGGAGGTGAAACCTGCGTGGACTAACAGCATTCTCCTTCTCTAACTCCTTTCTGTTATTTTTCCTTATTTATAATCTCCATTTTGACATTTACACTATTTTGCCATGGATAAAACCCCTATCAAAATCTACGAAGACAAACAGGTTGAAGTTTTAAAAACCCCTCTCTCCGGTATAAAAAGGCTAAATATAACTCCAGTCAATCAGCCGCTGTCCCCAAAAGATGTCAACGTTCAAACACCCGCCATTTTTAGACCAAAGAAACTTCAAATACCGGATATTTTCAGTCCGATTAGTAAGATTAAGAACCTCCAAACGCGTAAGAAATACACGATGAGTAATGACGAGAATTGTGAGAACTTTGCGACGGAAGGAAAGGATATCCCGTATGACGCAGTCACTTCCACACCGATATTACCCAAGAGGAACCGAAATTATCACTGTGTTCTGGTGCAAACACCAAAGACAAATAAGAACAAAATCGTTGAGAAAAGAACCAACGCTGGTATTGAGGAAAATGTCAAACGTACGGAAAGACCTGCGAGAGCAAACTTTGATATCTGCAATCTCCGACGAAACAACCTGAAAGAAAACTTTACGACCGAACTGAAAGCTGTGTTGCAAAGTAAAGCGTTAAAGTCTGAGAAAAGCAAGAAACAAACAGAAGAAAACCTCCTTCAAAATAACGTGCAACCGGAAAATCAATTGGACAACAAAGCTGAACATGGAAATAATAAAGAACCTTCTCCAAAGATCAAAATCGAAACCTCTAACAGTTTCGAAGAACTAAAAGCAAGGTTTGAGCGAGTAAAAATGAAGGCTGAAAATACAATTGACAAATCCTTGTGTGATAAAATTGCAAAGAAAAATGACAAGTTCACAACTTTTTGTATCAATAATAAACAAAAAGATTTAGAAACTAGTAGCCCACGTCGAGAGCAGGTGGTAGAGACCCCAAAAGACGACAAATCCAAACTAGTTGACAATCACCAGAATACTGGATGTACAAAAACAAGTAAACCATTTGTTCCACAAAGTAATGCAATGACTATATTGGAAAGTTCTGCACAAGAGACTGAATCAAAGACAAACTTCTACACTGCTTTGCCAGAATCCAACAAGAAAGCATTCCCTCCCTTTTCCACCAATGGAAGTGTAAAACCTTGTCAGTACATCCAAAAAGTTAACGACTTGAGTGGAATACAAAGTATACCACGAAGTACGGAAACGTCAACTGAGGTTAATACAGGACCAAAAAGTCCTGGGAGCAACAAAAAACCCGTGGACAAAATAACAAAGCAATATGCTTCAAAGATTCCTAAACTAAATATCGAAAGGTCTAACAAATTGGAAATACCTTCTGTTCTGATAAGAGATGAGGACATAGATAGAATAACGTACAAATTGAAATTGGGCAACGAAAATTCTTTGAACTCTGCGAGCAAAGAGAGAGCCGCATTTCGTCATCTCAGTCCACTTAAATTTAAGTCAGAACCTAAAAGTAATACTCACCCAAATAAAGGAAATGAAATTTCAAACCAATGTAAAAGTGCTACGAAAACAAAGCTTTTGTTTGAAAGTCCATTAGAAAAGAAAAGAAAGAAATACGATGCCCCTGTCAAAGACATAAAAGATGCTGTGATGAAGGATGATTCACCGAAAAACTCCAAGTTAATTCTCCGAAATAATAAGACCAAGTCGGAACCCAGGAAAATAACAAGTTCTGTAAAGATTACCAGGCAGAACAGATCGGAAGTTATAAAAACATCGGCATTGAACGAAGAACTCGGTCCAAATAACATTAGCAAAAGAAAATTGAGTTTCACTAGTAAAATCACGACTTCTGAAGTGAGTAAAATACCGAATGCCAATTTAAAATTGACATCACATAATTGTTCTACAAATATTTCGTCAACTCCAAGGAGCAGCTCAAAAATTAATGTTGATAAGAGCTATAAAGAATGTTCTCAATCCTCTAAAACAAAGAACACAAATTCTAAACATGAAAGTACAAAAGCACAGCTAGCTCCAAATACAATCAAATCTTCTAGTACTGAAGAAAGTCCATTAAACTCAACATTCCTCGTCCAAAGTTCCAATTCTCGTCATTGCTATTGCTCGATTCCGAAGAAAAGTACATCCTGTCCTCATAGTGGTATTGCAAAATACAACCTAGAATTTCGTAGTAAATCGGTAAAATCGTCCCTAGAAAAATTAGGCGACTGGTTCAAGTTTCGGAAAAAAAGTAAAACATTTTCTCCCAATAGAAAAAATAATCTCAAAAGATCATACTCTTTCATACACTTCAGTGTGAAAGGAAAGAAAAATGCCCCAAAATCCCTCCTCGACATTTATTCCTATTTGGATAAGGAATCTCCATGCTACTTCACAGATGAAGAATCCTCCCACTCCTATCCTTCTGCCAAATATCCTAAACATGTTTACAAAAAGAAGAAACGGCTGAGGAATCTGCTAAAGAATGAATATCTCCATCGGAAAAGTCTGGAAGAAGGAGAAGGACAAGTCCAGGAAGTTGAACAAAGCTATGAGAAATGCAAAAACAATGTCAAAGCCACCAGTGAAACAAATACAAAGACTGAAGTGCAAAACAGTAACAAGATTGAGAGCAGAACACATCCATTCACGCAAAACAGTGAACAATTAGACAGCATTGAACCATATCCTGAACACCCTGATGATAGATATGACATCCCATCTCACACAACAAACCAAGTGCCATTGGAGGCTGACATTGAGTATCACCAACCCCAACAGAGACAAAAACTCATCTCTGTTGACATTGAAAACGAATCTCTCAGCGACGAAAGTGATGACTGTGTTGTGTTCAATGACGAATACTTCAAGAGCACGCACAAAATCCTCAACAATGAAAAAGAGTTGCTGAGGATCTCCGAGAGTGTACATCTAGTGGAAAGTGAACTAGAGGACCTGTCCAAACTACACAAGGAAATCAAGGATGATCTGGTGATTCAGTGGACTTGTCAACAGCCGTTCAAAACGTCCTCGTCATCTGATGACATTTCTGAAGGAAATTGCCGCATCAAAGATGGCGCAGCTGTGGACGGTAGCATTCCGTTGAGAAATGCCGCGACTGCCGGAAAAGTCACCAAAGATGTAAGTGAAACAAGCCTCAATACCTCAATAGTGTCTCCAGATAAGTATGACAGCTATACCTATTACCTACAGGCTACAGGTAAAGGATAGGTTAAGATATAGTAGTTATTTTTTGGGGTTCGGGCAAGAAGTTAACATGGATAAGGCAAGATTAGAATGTTCCTATGGATAGGGCAAGAAAGAAACAAGATATGGATAGGGCAAGAAAGTTAACAATATTGTTGACACCAGATTAATGGAGCATTTTACGACCATAGTAACAATCTTGTACCTATTGACCCTGAACATTATTAGGTGTAAGGAGAAAATCATCAATTAAAAACTCCTAAAAAACACTCCCAATATGTGACACTTTTGTCTAAACACTCTAAACCCATTTTAGACTGAGAGGAAAGCGAAAAGGAACTTCGACCGAATGTCAAGAGTTGTCTTGCATCCAGAGAGAGAGAGAGAGGGAGAGAGAGAGAGTGAGAGAAAACAGGAAAACAATTTAGAAAAACAGTAGGCAACATTTTGGTTCTTTTGTGAGAGCAAAGTAATATTTTTGACGGAGTGCCTTTGTAGGTAGGTAGGTACCTACATCTAGGTACAGTTTCCTTTTGTTTTTCAAAGTCGAAAAAAAAAAGAACTCGGGGAAATTATTCAAATTTCCTCCCTTTTACAAAAAGTCGCTCAGGAAAGAAAAAAATTGTTCGCACCCATTAGTATTCAAATTTTTAATATCGATTTTCGTCACTTTCAGGCAAAAAAGTTCCCATCCCCTCGTTATGACAGATCTGAGAATGGCGAGAAAATTTTGTAACGAGATTAAAGGTGTTTGAACTTTCGTGTAGTTTTGAATTTGTTGATCGAAAGTTTTTCCAAACACCAGAGGTAAAAAATGCAAAGTAGAAAGTAGGATTGGGGACTGAAAACCCTGACAAAATTGCCAATTGGTTGGGTGATTGTTTTTAGGGAAGATAGATCACAGTTTCATTTCATAAGAGATCATCGCATTGTTTCCTTCAGAAAAAGTCCAATAAAAATTGATATTATTTCATTGTCAATTATTCTAAAGTTTGTCTTTAGGTCCAACGACTTGGTAAAAAAGGAAAAAGGATCCCCAATCAGAAGATCGATTTCACAGTACGATATTTACAATATCCGAAGAACTTTCAATGGTACCCGATACGGGATTTATGTGGAGAACAAAATTGTTTAAAAAATAGGTACACCTAGGTACTTCTTTATCATACAAATACAATCGTACCTACGTTTATACGTACCATCCAAAAATAAACCGTTAAAGACTCATTGACCAAAATTGTGTAGAAATACTTCTATGTATATCATACGAAAAAAGTGATCAGACCTAATTTTTTACGCAACATCAGACAGAAACCCCTAAAGACTCATCAAAGGACATCGACCCATTCAACAGTTTGACTAATGATGATGGTTGAATACCAGCCTAGTTAGCTTGGAGGGTAGCGTGTCTGCCTTGAAAGCGCTAGGTCGCGGGTTCGATTCCCGATTTAGATGAGGTTCATTCTTGGAGAGACTAGCTTTCTCTTATCCTGGTCTTTCTTCTCTCTTCGCTTTCGGGACGATAATACCTTTCAAGACATCCTGTATTTTCATTTGGTTAAAGTTGAACTTTCTAACGAATATTTTTGTCCTTTCCCTCTTTCTGCCCCTCCCTCCGCCCGTTTTCTCCATCTCTATATTTTCCCTTTTAATTTTCTTTCTGAATTGAATCGTTTTCATTGAAGTTGGAATGTTCAGATGTTTTTCAATTTTCTTTTGAATAAACATTTTCTTTAATCGATGCTTTTTGTTTTACAGCAGAAAGAAAGGAGCATGACTGAAACGTCTATTCAGATATAGGGTGTAGGTTTGTGATATCATTGAGAAAGAATTCTCGTTGGAAAAAACAATAATAAAATACCTAAGAATTAAAAAATAAAATAAAAACAGAAGGTAGGTACCTAGGTAATCTTGGGAAGAGCGAGGTTGACCTGAAGACCTAGAGAGGTAATTGAAATGTAGCCTGAGAACAAAGGCACGTGGAACAGGGAGAAAAAGGTCCACTAATATGATCGAAGGGAGAGAGGTTCAATTAATTTGCAATCAACGCCCATCGCTTCAAACATGAAAGAGGCGAGATTTTTATTTCAAAGTACAGATACCGGGAGAGGTTCAATTAATTTGCAATCAACACCCATCGCTTCAAACATGAAAGAGGCGAGATTTTTATTTCAAAGTACAGATACCGGTACCTACCAATAATAACCACTGCAGGGCTAACTACGCTCCCATACAGGAGATATTGAGTGTGGGGAATAAAACGAATTACCATTGTACCTCTCTGCTTAACCCCTTCTGTTCTGATGGATTTGTTTGGGATATGTGATATTTTTGGGACAATCACTAAAACTGTTTCTTTCTTTCGTAGATTTGTTGAAGCTTAACACATCCTTTAGGGCTGTTTGCCCCTACACCTAACCCTAGGAGTGGACTTTTTGTGTATGAAAAATAATTTCTTTCTTTCGCTAGAATTGCTAAACTTATGTGATATTTTTGGGACAATCACTAAAACTGTTTCTTTCTTTCGTAGATTTGTTGAAGCTTAACACATCCTTTAGGGCTGTTTGCCTCTGAGTGGACTTTTTGTGTATGAAATAATTTCTTTCGCTAGAATTGCTAAACTAAGAAGGGTTAATATGAACGTTTCTGTAGGGATGAAGTTCTCATTATCAATAGCATTCCAAATAGCAAATATCTACTACCTATTATCAAAACAAAACGAACATGGTAATAATGATGATGATGACAGGAAAATGTTCATTGAAACATTTGGAACTTCCATCATTCTATTTATTTCCCGTAGATAGACTAGCACTAGATAGTCGAAATTATTCAGATATAGGTAGACAGACTATGTAAACATGCATAAAATGCCGAATCTGTGTTTGCGTTAGTTCTATATGTTCCGTGAAAATATTTGCATACATGACCCGTGTTTTGAGTATGGTACAATTGGTAATTGGTTCTGTGAAAATGAAAACTTCTTGCCCAAATGGTCCCCACTGTCTTTATTTGCATACATGACCCGTGTTTTGAGTATGGTACAATTGGTAATTGGTTCTGTGAAAATGAAAACTTCTTGCCCAAATGGTCCCCATGGTCTCCACAACGAAGGGTTGAAAGCACTTGAAACAAATAACCTCTTTCTGTCAAACATGCATATTTCGTAATAAAATCACATGACTTACCTCCTTGATAGAACATGTTGCCATACGGGTCATCGCTGCCCAGCAAAGGCTTAGGGTACGTATTAGTAGCCCGGTACATATACTTCATTTTCTTATGATCCTTGTACATATTGGGGCCTTGACGAATGAGGAAATCGATGAAGTTCTGTCGCATGAGGGCCTGCTGATAGTCAGTCAGGGGGGTCTCCTCAGAATAGTAGTCGGAGAAGTAGGCTTTCGAACTGTCGCTGTAGTCTTTGTAGTCGTAGGCGTCCGCGGAACTGTCGTCATCGACCTGGCTTCCACCGTAGTAGTAGGGTCTGGAACAGAATGCAGGCGTTTGATAAAATTGGGGAGCCAGAATAGTAGTCGGAGAAGTAGGCTTTCGAACTGTCGCTGTAGTCTTTGTAGTCGTAGGCGTCCGCGGAACTGTCGTCATCGACCTGACTTCCACCGTAGTAGTAGGGTCTGGAACAGAATGCAGGCGTTTGATAAAATTGGGGACTACAATTAATATCACAAAAAAACTTATTACCAATTAAAATTAATTTAGAAAACTACTTTGAATAATAAATATATTTATTTAGATATTAAACTTTGGGGGATAAAATTTTTTTTAGGGGATAATTTTTTTGAAAAGAGGGAGAAAATTTGATACAATTTTAGCTTTTGTTCGCACTTTGAAGACCTCAATGACGAGAGTTCGACTAGAAATGACATGGGAGCGAGGGACGGCAAAGGTTTTTATACCCAACACCTACGCGAAACCATGAATGAACATCGCGCATCCCGTAACAGGATGCGGAGGGAATTTTCCACTGGGGAAAGGGAGGAGAGGGACATTTTGTCGACGACTAAAGACGGGGGTGTTAGAGAGGGATTTTTCACCAAAATCCAGCGGGCGGGATGGTTTGGAGGGAGAGAGCAAGGGAGGAAATGGAAGGGTGTGAGAGGGGGAGGATGGAAGGAGAGGGAGAGGGAAAGGAGGGATTTTTCATTTATTTCGTCGGAGGAGCATCCCATGCTGGGAGGGAAGATGTTTTAATATTCCCATATATTACACCATTTGGTGGCTAATATTATACTCCTTCACTTGACATACCAGGTATTAGTTGACAGAAATCTCCCCTCCTCTTCTTTCTCCTCCTCTCTTCTTTCTTCCCCTCTTCTCCTTCTTCCCTCCACCTCCTTTCGTCCTCAGGTTCAACTTGAGATTATGCAAGATATTTAACGCGTTCATTATAAGGAGTTCGTTCTCACCTCAAAGGACTCTCTCCCTCTCCCTCTCGCTCTCTTTCTCCTAATTTTCCCCACCCACATCGCACCTGAAGGTTAAGGAGGACAATCATTTTGACTTCCATCTAGGAAATACATGATTGAATACATTTACATTCACACCTAACAATATCGTGGCCTGTCAGCATAGGTGGTTCTTGCCTAAATTTTTGGGGGGGCTTGATTTTGAAGGTACACCTTCAAAATAAATTTTGATTTAGCTTTATGTAAAAAATCTGGTGTGAACATCACACAACTTTCCTTATTCTATTGAATGATGCTTATTTGAGTATTATTTTACCCTAACTTTTACCATATCTCTAACCGTTTAGTCGGTATAGCTGAAAACCGCCAAAAAACGGTCGAAATCCGTCCAAAAGCGGTCAAAATACACCCAAGCGCAGCACCTATCTTAACTAAACGTTTTGTGTTGCATCCTTGTCACATTTGTGAACTACATACCAAATTTCAAGTCTCTAGCTAGACTTTTACCATATCTCTAACCGTTTAGTCGGTATAGCTGAAAACCGCCAAAAAACGGTCGAAATCCGTCCAAAAGCGGTCAAAATACCCCCAAGCGCAGCACCTATCTTAACTAAACGTTTTGTGTTGCATCCTTGTCACATTTGTGAACCACATACCAAATTTCAAGTCTCTAGCTCATACCGTTCCCGAGATATTGTTAAACATTACTTTCCTTCCTATAGGATAAGGAAAGTAACTAGACCGAAAACCGCCAAAAAGCGGTAAAATGCCACCACAATTCGGATACCAGCATTGTGGACGGGATTCAACTTTTTGAGAATATAGTCTTTAGCCGAGCCGTAGATTACACACCCATAATCAAAAATAGGCAACACATAAGATTTATAGAAATTGTTCTGAGCCCGGTGGTTGTTCTATCTTCTAGGATAAAAGAAAATATTGCCACAGTTCAGTTTTTTGGCTGGGATAGGCATGCAATAGTGGGGGTAGGTAATGTTCGCAAATCCACAAACCCATTATATTGAGGACAGAATTCCAAACCTCATCTGGGATTGAACCCACAATCTTTTGTTTACCAGCCCGGTTAGGTTAAGCACTACAACACCAAGGAAGGTACATACATTTCAAGTAATGTACCTAGCTATTACCTAAATGAAATCATGTAAAGTATGTCAACATCCAATTTAATGAGCGTGTAACAGTAATTATACTACGCTCGCTGTCCTGACACAAACATGAACTTCCAGGAATCTGTACCTTCTATTACATTCAGGTATTTCCCGGAAAACAGTGAAACTGCTAAGTATAATGAAGGTAGGTTGGAAGTAGCAATAACACACTACAGACTTGCAGCCTTTCCATTAGTGTACATTTAATTTTAATGTAGGCCGTCTGTCATGCCATTAGGACCAGTACACTCGAAGGTAGGTGGGTTAGGTAGGTCACAAAAAGTATTGGGATACCTATAGAATATACCTCGTTATAGATTGATAATAATGTTTCCACCAATGCCTACTTCCCAAGTACCTATACGTAACATAATCTCACGACTATTAAGTGGATATTATTACAACTTATTATCGCACTTTTAAAAGTTAGTTAGCTTAGTTGGTAGTGCGTCTGCCTTGTAAGCGCTAGGCCGCGGGTTCGATTCCCGCCCGGGGCGGATTTTATCCTGATGGGATAATGTTCGTTCTCGGAACGGCTGGCTTTCTCCTATCCTGTCTTGCTTCTCTCTTCGATTTCGGGACGTTAAGACCATAGCAGTTACAGTTCCCTCTGTCAAACCTCTTAAAAAAATCTGAAAGCTATTAATCTGTACCACTTAATTTAATCCACCCGAGTCGGCGCGAACGACCTGCTCAACACCTAGAGTTAAAGCGCCTTACCGGAAAAAAAACCTCTTAAAAAAATAAAAGGAAAATACGACTAAATTGTGAATCTAGGTACCTTGAGGTACCTAGATTTACAATGGAGGACAGTTGCTAAGTACTTCTTACACTTAATAAATCAACAATAATTAACGTTCCGTTATTCCGTTAACTTTAAGGACCTGTACCTAGTACAGTTGCTAAGGCATCGGATTTAAAAAACATGAGGTAAGTACCTGTTTTGTCTGCAGGCCTCGTGTAATCCAACCATTAAAGAAATAACTACGCCTTCACAAATGTCTCCAAACAGCCAACTTTTGCCTTCGAAACGTTTTATGACTTCCATCTTCTAATGAACGTAAACATAGATACATACGACCGAAACATTTCTTATTTTATGCTGAGCACAGGGTAAACCCGCAGAAGACGAAGCAAAATATAGCAGGAAATATGAAAAGTTAAGTACCTATTCATCTGTCTAAAATGTGTGCAAAGTTTGTGTAGCTTCTGCAGCAGCAGAGGTTCTCAAATCTGCGTTTAAAACGATCATAAAGTTTCTTTCTTTCATTATTTTCTTTCTTTCATTGTTTCCTTCCCTTCAATCTTTCGTCCTTCCTTTCTTTCCTTCCGTCTTTTTCTTGCCTTATTTCTCTTTATCTTTTTTTTCTTCCTCTATTTTTTTTTCACAAATTCACAAGAGTAAACAAAATGTTTAAACTTTAAATGTGGGGGCAAAATGATTTACGAAAAAGCTCCTCCTGATTTTCTAGGTAGGTACCTAAGACCTATCTAGAGGTCAGAGGTAGGGTGTAAAGTGTTTTTAGTCCGTCCTTCCTTTATTATTACAATAGTAATAAAAAGGTATAAGGGACGGACTATAAAATGCGTTTCTGTTGTAAATAAAGTCACTTGTAAGTATACCTGTGAGTTGGACACAACAGAACTCCTGCCCTACATGTACAGGGCTCTAGGCTGGTTCCTGAGGTTTTCCTATCTGTTCCAACACCTAGTCCATTATCTTGAATCAATTAGGAAGCACTTGGTCTGATAAGGTGACAGGTATATTCATAGAAAATAGGGGTTAAATTGGTCAAATAAAAGTTCAGTAGACGTGAAATTTCACGGAGAATAGTACTATAACACTCACTTACCTTAAAAATCCGGAAAACAAGGAGGAAAAACCAATTTTTCAAACGTGAAAATTTTCTTATGGGAAAACACCGGCACGCAGATGTAAACAAATGTTTGTTTACTCTACGCACTTGACGCCATCTTGTTTTCTGACATCATCACTGAAGGGGTCTATAAAACACAAGGCAAAAAAAATCCAAATCGCTGTCGAAAATTTTGTTTCACAGATTTCCCCCAGACAGTTTTTAGCCCCGGAAAAGTCCAGTTCTGTGGGCAACACCATCCTGTACGAAACCGTGCTGTCTATCATGGACATCAAGAGCGAAAGTGGACTCCGAGTAAGTAGCGAAAGGCTAAGTGTATTTTCCTTTGGGGAAACGTTTGGAATCTCGGCTTTCGAGCTTTATGAAAAAGTATTAATCAAAACCAAAATAAATATCAAATTCTTTGTGGTAAAGCAGAGCTTTTTCACAACTTTTGTGAATATCACAGCATTATTACTTGACGCCTCTTTTGCAATCAATTTCCCATATTTCCGTAATCTTTTCACACTGGTAATGCCACTAGTCGCTACTCGATTAAAGCAGTTCCACCATCTAGGATGGTTACTGGTTATTAATTTCGGGGTACACTCAGCCTTGCGAGGAGAATAAACGAGGTGGTTGACCTCCTAGTGAAAAAAATAGGGTACTAGTTCAGAAACCCATCATGGTAATTATGCAGAAGTCACGTCCGTGGAAAAGAAAAGCTCCTTTTTGTATTTAACCTAACCCTATAATAACACTAATCACTGCTCTAATTGTGAAAAATCCTTCTTGCGTTTAACCTAACCCTATAATAACCAGGGTCACTGCTCGTTTGTGCCAGTTCCTTTGGTAGCTTCTGCACAAGTACCGCCATCACGACAGTGAAAAATTGCTACCACAAATGAGCAGTGACCAGTGTTATTTTAGGATTAGGTTAAACACAAAAAGGAGCTTTCACAAATGAGCAGTGACCAGTGTTATTAGAGTGTTCAGTTAAACACAAAAAAGGAGCTTTCTTTTTCCGTTGTCGTGATGTCGTGGCTTCTGAATAATTACCAAAAATGGGAGCCTTAAAAACCTGATAAAAACATCTAATGAGGAAAAAAATTGAAGAGAAATTATCTAAATTGTCTACTTGTCTTGAACAACGTATACGCGGCAGTAACAATTACATCATTCATATTGATCATGGTAGTAAATAACGATCTTCACCAAACTTAATTGAGATACCATCATATGAGTACTAACCTAATTTCCAAGGTGATGATTAACTGCTAAAACTTGTACGTTTGTTTTGATGGCAAATTCACAAGGAAATCCACTTTGGGTGTTAACACATCAGTGCACTACTCGGAAACTAACTAGGGTGGACCAAAACCAAATTTTTTACACCTTACATCTCTTCAATTGCCCCTCTAAGCCAACACAAATGACACCAATAGATATGTGGCTGGAACCAATTGAAGTGGCTGAACACCTGGGCCTACCAGTAACAGATGGGGATGGAAGAACCTGATGGGACTTTGGCTACTACAACAACAACACCAACACCAAAACCAAACTTTTAATTTGGTTAATTTTTAGATGGTTTTATCCTGTGGGATCTCTGTTGGACTAAAAAGTAGAATGGAGCGGGAAACATAGCGCATAGAGCATCGATTAAGTAGAGGAAAATGACGATAGAGGGGAACGGCGAAATCAAACCCCACAGAGCTTAGAGCAAAGAGCTGTATGCTCTTTTCATTCGGCTCTACTGTTTTGAGCCTAGCCTTTTTGTTTGTACCTAGGTAGTTATAATTACCTATGCCTAATGCCTAATATGGGTCAAATTTGGTAACTCTTGAGAGTTTTAAGCTATTGATGGCAAATTCACAAGGAAATCCACTTTGGGTGTTAACACATCAGTGCACTACTCGGAAACTAACTAGGGTGGACCAAAACCAAATCTTTAATTTGGTTAATAAATTTTTAGATGGTTTTATCCTGTGGGATCTCTGTTGGACTAAAAAGTAGAATGGAGCATGGAGCGGGAAACATAGCGCATAGAGCATCGATTTATTAGAGGAAAATGACGATAGAGGGGAACGGCGAAATCAAACCCCACAGAGCTTAGAGCAAAGAGCTGTATGCTCTTTTCATTCGGCTCTACTGTTTTGAGCCTAGCCTTTTTGTTTGTACCTAGGTAATTATAATTACCTATGCCTAATGCCTAATATGGGTCAAATTTGGTAACTCTTGAGAGTTTTAAGCTAGGTACTTTTACTGGGCCGACAGGCTGACCGTTTTGAAACTTGGCGCATTTGGTATGTAGTATGTACCTACACACCTATTTGGTATGTAGTATGTACCTACACACCTATCTTGAAAAATGTAGGTAACGACCTACCCATTTTTTATTTATTTTATTATTATTATTATTATTTTAATTAAATAGGCAAACTTTTCTCGCTAATTTTGGCCACCTTTGGCTCCATAGGGAATTCTTAGGGATTACGTTTTTTTTTCCTTCTTCCTCCTCTTCCTCTTTTTTCCCGACATACAGTTTACTGAACTTTACCTGCTAGTATAGGCTAAGCACCTTTTTCAGCAGAATATTATATGTGGTAGCGGTAGTCTGGACGTGCGAGTAGATTCCCGATTGCCTTTTTTACAATACCAGATAATCCACATATTATATCTTTTCTGTCAAATGTTACCTCACTTCTGTCAGCGCTACACATCTAGTGCTTGGCTATGGGATTTACTGTTAAGACTTGGCTAGATTTGGTTTTGTTTGTGAATTAATTAAAATCTAGATTTCTTTAGAGCTTTTAAAGGTCTTTTTACCAGGAACACGAAAATGGTGGTGCAAATTTTGTCCAGAAAACCATAAAGCCAAA